>NC_090875.1:27444479-27446979 GCF_036669935.1 Montipora foliosa
AATTTTTGTATATTACGTCCTAATTCGCTGCGCTTAAACGAACGTAAATTATTTTCTCCTTAAATACTTTAGAAATACAACACCAAAGGAATGACGGTTGGATGCTCAGGCAATCCAAGCTGACATTTATTAATACATTTGACGAAAGAATATTACAGTTAATGTGCCATAACAGCTACAACCCCAAATTATCAGATATTGCTAAACGTTTAGATACGTCTTCAAGGATATACATGTCTTTAGCACAGTCCGACTTCCAGCGACCATGTAATTTAAGTAAACGTTCCGATAAACTGGTGCTGTTACTAACAACGGATGTAGCTCCTCCCGATCTTAAACTATGCAGGCCATACAAATTGTAATCTAAGCCAAGATCCTTAAGACAATTCTTAAATACCTCCCTACATCTCGTATATGAGAGCTTATTTTCATACAACTTGTAAGTATTGGAAGATTTGAACAATCTTAACGGTCTAAAGAGTGGTAAATTGCTATTAAGATCTACCTCAGCCATCAGAATGTACCTTTCTAGAAGGGCAACCGGACAATATTTACTAAATAACCTCTTAATATAAACTTTATTCCCTTCTCTGTAAACATCATTCTTGGCACGAGGCACAAACACACACAAATGATCGGGCAAAAATTCCAGATGGTTAAGCAAAATAGTACTAAATTCATCGTAACGAAAAAAACCCGCGAATCCTAACGAACACATGTAGGCTAAACGCAAATCTTTCAGATTAGCTGAAGGACCAGAATACTTATCAATGATTTTCTTAATAATATCGGCAGAGATGGGTTCCTTCTTAGCAACAAGTGGTTTAGTACGTTTAGCCGCTTCTAGCAAATTATGACAAATTTCCGCATCCAAAGGCCGGATTGCTAATGATGCCGAGAATAAAGGAATGAAACCATTTAAGGGCTGCATGTGTCAACGATAGTGTTCACATAAGACTTGGAACTAACATACACCTTATGAAGGTAAGCAATTACAATCGAAACCGAGAAAGGAGGAGACAGCCGAATACTGGACAAATTACACCATCTTGAAAAATTGAAAATTTCTTTTGTATATCTTTTAACTGTAGAATCCGCCTTAGACTTCATTAACAAGGTCAGGAGATCTTTGGTGTTTTTTTTTCACGTGGTCGGGGATGTTTTCCCAATAACCTTGAGTTGCAAACATCTATTGAAAAACAAAACAAGACAAAAGAGAACAGAAAACATGAAAAGCAAACACCGAAAAGTAAAATACAAGATTCATAGCAATACCAGACTCCGAAATCAGGCCAGCGCCTCCTTTCTATCGTGCAAGCGTTCTACTAACGCCACATAAATAACCTTAGAATATAAACTGGAGACGATAAACTGCTCTCCCAATCCAAGGCCCGAGCCCTCTTATTGATGTATGAGCGGACAAGCGTCCTTATACCTACTAGACAAATAAAAATCTCCCAAAATGTTTTTCGCTGATGGTAACTATTTATATTCGCGGCAGAAAATTTATGCAGCAGTTTTCATGTCGCAAAATTTGTTGCTGATGGCAATTTTTTTTATTCTCAATCGACACTTCTTAAAAACGTCCCTGTGCTTTTCCTTAAAACTATGTATCAACATTTATTTACTTTTGCATCGATTTAACAAATTGATGTCAGTTTTTCCTGCGTCTGTCCTGTTATTGATCATGAATTTCGTCATAACATTGTCAAAGTAGCTGTGGATGCGCAGGTTACTTGACGAAATTCATTGTCAATTTCAGGACAGACGCATAAAAAAACTGACATCAATTTGTTTTTTACACTAACAAAAAGGCAGAGGGGTCAAAATTAAGTCAAAACACGAGAAGAAGGCGAGACAAAAATGCGAGAAACTTCAATTTTGGTCTTACCCTAACCCTAAACCCTAACTTCAGGGAACGCATCAGACGCTCAGAGTACACGCTTAAACTTGCTGTGAAAAAGAAGTTGAACTTCATGTCAGCCTCGAAGCCAATGTTTCTTGATTCCCTAGTTATTTTCTTCAATCCTTCTATGTTTAGTATATTTTACATATTACGTCCTGGAAAACAAAACGCAGCTCAGTTGACAATTATGGGTTAAAGCACTGTGCCAAGTTACTGCTCTACCACACGTACGCAATGCGTACCTATTTTTTAACCTGCGTAATAGCATTCTCGACCGCAATTTTAATATCGAGTCACGGAAAAGATTAGAAATTCAACCTTGCTTTATCCTGGCAAGACGAAAAACCCTATTAAACTGAAAGTTTATGGAAAGATCAGTCTTTAGCTGTTCTAATAGCTAACTATACTAAAACCTCAAAAGGATAGATAATTCCTTATTTTTTAATTTTGATGAAGTCACGTAAAAACCAAGAATTCCTGGAGCGGCATCCTTTGAAGAAAGAGGCATATAACAGTTATATGCTATAGGGAAGATATCGTTGACGTCACCTATTGTCATTAATGTCCCATTGGTTGTCTTTTGTTCCTGTTTTT
>NC_090875.1:27459479-27474479 GCF_036669935.1 Montipora foliosa
ATGTATATTAGGTTTTCCATGCCAATAAGTAAACATCGGCAAATGTCACTGTTTTTTTTTCTGTCACACAACACTCAAAGTGACAAGAAAGAATGTATCATGACGTCATCAAGTTAAACCTTGTAGGGAGACAACATCCGGCCCTCAAATCTCTGACTAGCAGTAAGTTTTCCTGGTTTTCTTTCCCGTAATTACCACTGTTAACAAAGGGTCTTAGTTTTCATACTACGAAAGCTAAGACCCCGGGTCTAAGGTCTTAGGTACTTTTGAGTTTTCAAAAAAAAAAAAAAAAAAATTATGAGGAAGGTAATGATTTTGTAAAACATTTTTCAACTTTTAATTAATCTGAGATACAAGTGTTGGTTTCGCCCATGCACAGATTTCCAGTTTCAACTTCAACCCCAGAGTAAATGCGTGCGACACTCTTCTAACAGGAGAAGCTTTCTGCATGAGTGGGAGGAAAACATAATTTTAAGCTTCAACTCTGTACTCGTTTCTGCCCCCTGGCACTTGACACCTTTTACAGCTTGAAACTGTTTTTTAAGATTGTTTCTGATTTTCTTTTTGTTTAGTTTTCTGTTCTTTTTTTTTTTTTTACTCCAACTGTCACTGACCCAGAATTAGGTATGACTGTTCAGTGGTAAGCAGAGAAAAAAAGGGGGACAGGCTTATATTTATAAAGGTTCCTGGTTGTCAAACAGATTTTAAGTCAAGGAGGAATTTACATGGTAAAAGTGCATGGGCTGTACTTATACGCTTCTAGACTGTATGCTCTACAGACAAATTGAAGCAAAGTAATAGGCCAGAAAGAGAAAATGTACAGTAATGCACAGTTGATTGCACAGGCATGAATTCATGGTCCGACTGTCTCAGACTTGCACTTTTTGACAAATCTGGTATTAAGCAACCAAGCCCTTAGCCTACAGAATAATTAATTAGCAGGTTTTACTTGGTCTAATGCCTGAAGATTTTACTCGTCAATGTGGAGTTTTATTAATGTTATGCATTTATTTCTGAAGGAATGACTTACATCCCTGCGGGGTGCAGGGATGTCGCAGTTGCGAGAGCACTCACCTGCAACCATTGTGGCCCGGGTTCGATTCCCAGATCGGGCATCATAATGTGGGTTGAGTTTGTTGGTTCTCTACTCTGCACCGAGGAATTTTCTCCGGGTACTCCGGTTTCCCCTCTCCTCAAAAACCAACATTTGACTGGATTTCTGTTAATTGTTAATTTCAGTTTACAGTGTCCCCAATTAGTGCTCCAGCGCTAGAATGACTAGACACTTAAATAAAGTTCCTTTCCTTTCCTTTCCTTTTTTCACTTTTCTTTTAGGTTGCCAACAATATTTGAATGGTGATACACTTGACACTGTTGACTTGACAAGTGAAAAACTAAACAAGGACCAGACACTTAAATTTGGTCGTAACCATAAGGAGGATGAAACTTGCAACCTGACTGGAAGTTACTTCCATGATTATGACGGCTTTCAGAGCTTCTGGCGACATGTTGCTGAGCCTGGGCTCTTTACACTTGAGATGAAGGGCAATGATTACTTAGTAGAGGTGACTGTATATAATTTTCTGGATTTGTGATAACTACTGGTATACATTAATAAATAATTTTTGCATTTTTTTAGTATAAGCTAGCATTAACACAGTCTGTTTGTGCAGACATTCCAACCCCTTTTGAAGCAAAAAAGGGAGTATTTTTTAGGGCCAAGGACGCATGCTTTAGGGGGGTCTGGTGGTATTCCCCCTTGGAAATTTTGCAAGTTTAGTTTCTCTCAAGTGGCATTTCATACATTTTGACGTCGATTTTTGTGGTATTCTGTAAGGTCTTTATTCTTATCACTGGAGTCCAGGCCATACTTGTCCGTTTTGGAGCTGCTAAATGGAGTGACACTGCTGGCCTTTAATATGAGTCTGCTTAACACGGGGTGTTCAATGGAGAGACTGGGTGCAAGAACATAGGATAAGAAAGTGTAATACATGAATGTAACGTTTTACAGTTCAGATCATAAAAAATACTTAAGACAAGCAATTTTTTCCTTTGTTTTCAGAATTTCACGATAGATTGGGAGAATATGATAAAAATGGGGAGAGCGGGAGGCAACACATCAAATCAGGAGGGTTGGAATGTCTGTTTATATTGGCTACTAGTTCGAACCCTAACCCTAACCCAAACCTCAAGAGAAAGCTAACCATTTTAAAATCAAGCACTAGACTAGACTTATTTTAAATATACAATGTACTAATTAGTGTTGGTAAATAATCAGTACAATTGTCAGCCAGTTGATCTTTAGTGGTTAAGTAGATAAAAACATTTCCTCAAAGTGGGTGCTCTGGGTTTAAATCCTGTCCAGGAATGCAACTTGTCCTGGGACAGAGTAATGATCTAAATTGTCGATAACAGCCAGAAAATAATTTATTAGGAATTGTCGATAATCATCATTTCAGGTGTAGAGGACATGTTGAACAGAAAGGGAACGTCAGTTGATGAAGGGAGAGCTCGCAGAATACTTTGGATTCTACTCTAATAATTATGACCTAATATGGATATTTTGCTGTGCACGCCATTGTCAACTGATATTCCTGTTCTGTTTCTAAATCAGGCTATCGCGCACTAATGTATTTCCCATAGGTACCTGAGACTTTGCTATGCTTGGCATTCACACTTTTAGCCATGATTTATACCACCCTTATGACCTGTGACATTCACTTGACACCAATCAGCCGTCTACGTTGTTTGATTGGGGGAGTTTTCGCTTTTTCGCTTGGTGTTGTTTACATTTTTTGCGACCTCTTAACACCAGTGGTCATTTTGCATTGGTTTGGAGAATATGTTTCCTGTTTTTTCTCATAGAAGGAGTTTTTTTACTGGTTTGGCGTATCAGGCTTAATCACCGGGCTGTTTTTTTTCTCACTTTTTGGCAATAGTCTACTACTTTGTCTAATAAGAGTCCTTTTGGCGAATTTGTTCTTGTGTAGACCTCTGTCAATATTGTATGTACAACAAATGAAAGATTTATATCTCCTAGGGTGATGAATTGTCAGGATTCTGTTCACCCTTTAAGCCCCGAGGGGTTCCCCATTGACGAGTAAAATCGTCTGGCGTTAGACAGAGTAAAATCTATAAGTGCCATTTGGCACTATCGGGGCTGAAAGGGTTAAACGGGGACATAGTTTTTTCACGCTGTTAGCTTAACCCTTTAAGCCCCGAGGGGTTCCCCATTGACGAGTAAAATCGTCTGGCGTTAGACAGAGTAAAATCTATAAGTGCCATTTGGCACTATCGGGGCTGAAAGGGTTAAATGACTATTCCGATTGAAAAAAGGCATTACGATGCATATGGCATCTATGAAAGGCAATTGCTTCTGGGACTTTCGGGTAAGATCAAGGGTCATTGTCAGAGCATTGAACCTGTGTACCTTTTTCAGGATCTTATGAGGCTAGCATTACATGGTTAAGCCCGTTACCAGCTTACGAGGGTGTTCTAGACCATATTTATTTTATCTTGTTGTTTTAATTTTGGCCTATTCTATCTCAATGCTCCGGGAAACTTTGGGGATTGTGCGATAGTCAGCAACAGCAACATTTGGAAAAACCTTGGTCACAAGAATTTATTGAACCTCTTTATCGGGCGGGTGTTTTTCCTTGTCCTGCACTTTTGTGCTTTCACAACTATTACTCAACAAAATAATTATTTGCTGTTTTAGTCTTCAACCCACTATGAAACCGTTTGTTTACATGAAAAACATCGGAATTAAGACTCACAAATTTATCGAACCTTTGGAGTAACTGCAGAATACCCCACCACTTGAAGCTGTACCTCTTAAAATTATGGCTATGTGGCAATGCAGCTACATGGCTACGGGGCTATTTGGCTATGTGGCTACGTGTATGGAGCTACAGTACATGGCTATGTGGCTACATGGCTACAGAGCTACTTACGTTACGTGGCTTCATGGCTACGGGGCTACGAGGCTATTCGGCTTCTTGTAAGGCAACAAGACAATTACATAGTTTGTGATAATGCTGAACAGATGTTCAAATTTATTTACAAACACAAAAAAAAATGCTGCAGTTAAGCCGAGCCTTTCTTTACCAGCGTTTTGCATTGACCTGCATGTTTGTGCCTGAAAGACTCTCATTTGGAACATCAGGCAACCAGACTGGACTGTCTAGGACAAGAATATTGCTTTAAACACCATTATAATTTTAATTGGTGAGTTTTTGCCTTCAATGCACGGTGTGCTAAATTTATCTCCTTAGAACCGTGGATTGGACTTGTCATCCATTGGATTTTGCACTACGCTTATCGTACATGACTTCTATATTAGGATTGACTTTGTTTATTATTTATTTTGTAAACCCTATTAAAGATAGACTACAAAAGCAATTGCAACAACCTCTAAGAAAAGTTAATAAGTGGTTGATATGTAAAAATACTTTTCTTTTCTTTTCCTGCCATCCTTCTGCCTTGCTTCCAAAGTAATTGTCAAATGCCCTTTACTAATCTGAGATTACTTCTACTAATAAATTATTATATAATTTATACTGTCCAGAGTTCTCATTGGAATTTTGAACAACCATTGCTAGACTACTGTATTTTAGTCACTAACACTGCAAAAATGATTGATTGACAAACTGATCTACTGAATCAATGGAGGCATTTTTGCACAGCGTTAACACTTACAAGGCCACATGTAAGTGAGAACAGCATTGCGGGACACGGTTTCAACTGAGAACCCCACTCTTGAGTAGAATTCATTGTAAGTAATATTTAATGCATTAAGTTATTTTCCTTTGTTTCGACCTAAATCTGGGCATATACATGTATTTTGCGTGGAAAGTGATTTTGTTGTTTACAAAATGTAAAATTCGAAGTCTTGCGGCCTCAGTATTGATTTTACATGCTAGAATGGATTACGAACACAATTGTCAAAAAAAATTGTTATCAAAACCATTTGAAACCATTTTGAAACCCTTTCCGAACCCTTCTAAGACTTGAAACACACTGAAAACCCTTTAGGAGCCCTTTTGAAACCCTCTTGAAACCCTTCCAAAACCCTTTTTGAGAAACGTGAAACCATTTAGATACCTCTTCTGAAACCCAGGGCGTGGAGGGTCACATTTCTCTCTTTAATACTTTAAAAAATATTTTCTAAAAAAATGAATGATTTTTTTTTTCAATAGTGGCAACCAGACATTAACGGAAGCCTTTCTGGAAGGATCATACGTTTGACTATCACATGCAGTGCCTCTACTCCTTCGACTCGCTGCTTTCTTTTCAAAGCATTAGGATCAGTTACCTGTGAGTACATACAGTAACAATAATTTATTGAGCTGTTTTTTTACTGGAAAACAGCTTCAAGTAACCTGACTATATATGGCTGATTTTTTGGTCTGTAATTTCAAAGTCTTTGTTTTTAAAACTAACTCAGGGGCCGTACGTGAAGAGGGAGGGGCTGTAGCCCCTCCACTCCCTCACTTTTATTCTACGATGTTTTTTTCACCTCCTCCCCTCCCCCTCACATCACACCACCTGTGTGGACCATACCAAAACCTAGCCCTTCCCCCCCCCCCCCCCCTCCCTCTATTTTCAAACAATCATACTCCACAGCCCTGTAACTCAATCAATCAATCAATCAGTCAACTTTATTTAATGACTAAATGGTGACTGGCTCGATCAGCAAGCTGGATTTCAGACATTCTGTGTAACAATTACAAGGTATAAAATTAATGTTAAAAATGACTGATTAACTAACTATACTGTAATGAAAAGTATTTAACTGGTGAAGATAGGACTTGACAGGCTCTGCATCCTTTTTTTAATTTCCAACATTTCATATGAGAGTTGTTTGTCTTTGGTTATTTGAATTGTTGCAGATAATGCTTCTTCAAGTTGTTCAGTTTGTCCGAGCTTACCAACTTTGCCTTCACCAGTGTTATCATCCTCATCATCTTTTTCATCAACATCTTTGCCATTGGCACCATCACGGGCATCATTATCATCACCATCATGGCCACTATCACCGTCATCACCATCACCTTCACCATCACGGTCACCATCACCATCACCATCATCATTATCGTCATTGCTTTTACCACTAGCAAAATCATCAATAGCATCAACGCCATTAGCACAATTGTCATCAACACTGGCCTTTGTGATATCTTCAAGCACTGGAATACTGTTGCCAGAGTTGACATCATCCTATGCAGGAACACAAAGCAAAGCTGTTATTATGATGTCCTCAATAGATCCATCATGGGTGAGTGTCTACCATACACGGGCACCTTTTTAGTGCCCAGTCTGACAGTACATCCTAGACATTGTAATCTACATGTTCACATTGAAATGTTGTAAAGCATTTCAACTAATAGCAAACACCTGTTGATAACTTAATACTGAAGAGTAAGATGAAGCACAATGTGGAGTAAAGAATTCATCTTAAACAGATTTCCTTGAAAAAGAGACACCTCTTTTTAGAACACAATATCCATGAATGCTTCAGACAGATATTTCCCCAGTGCATGTCATTGACAAAGTTCTCTCTCAAGCACATTTTCTGTTAGGACAGGAAACTCTGTAAGCCACACTTCTTTTGCCACAGACATACTGTACCCTAAATGTAAATGCCAGAGGTTTTTTTCTCTCTTAGAGCGAGGGAATAGCGAGTCACGAAGTGGCAAGGAAAACCTCTGGTTTGAACCGTTGAGTTGTTTGAGAAAGCCAGTCCAATGGGATACTGTTTCGAACTCCCAGAGTCAGATTTTGACCCCAGTGATTTGATTGGTTCCAGGAACTGGTCAGTTCTAACAAGTACTCTGATTGGTTTAGCAACAGAAAGTGGTTTAAACAGGTTTTCAGCTGCTATCAAACAAGAGATTACAAGTCTTCTTGCAGCAAACGCTGCAAACTACGTTTCCGGGAATCGAGGTATTGAAGCCAGAACAAGTTCAGGGAATTCCACAGTTTATTTTTGAAAATGCAGATTAATTTTTGTATTTGCTGTGCTTCTGACTGGCTTCGGGAAATCACTTATCTTTCAAGTCATTCTTGGAGTGTGCTCTCGTTTGGCTTCTCACAGTTTTGTATGGAGTTAATATACATGTATGTCCACCAGAATTGACATGCAAGTTTGAAATAGCCCATTTTGGGGAAACAAAGATGCTGATTGGTAGGTTATGTCACGCATCATTATTACTGATTTTGGCACCCATGGTTTCGGGGTCAACTCTTGGCTTAATTGGGATCAGAAGTTTGACTGATGGAAGCCAAAACGCAGTTTGGCGTTTGTCACTTGAAGATGAGATTGCACAGAATTATAAAAATCGCATTAAACTGTTGATGATCAACCCCCAATTTGAAAGCTTTCATTTAATTTTTGAACTTTTCCATTTGTCTTTTGCTTTTGTAGCAAAATAATCAACCTCAAGCCATGCTCTGATCAACCACTTTTGACAAGTTGCGTTTATCCCTGCCAATTACTGGTGGATTACACATACAAACCCTGCAATACACTTCAGTTGTAATTATTGTTATTTTTCTGTTTTGTGCTCTATGTGAGTGCTGTGGAGCATGAATCTTAAACAAAGTAACATGACCTAGCTTGTGTGCAAAAAACCAGTTTAGCTGAGTTTCTGAACATGTGAGTTTCTTCAATGTCAATCAAACCGGGCATGTAAGTGAGGTTCTCAACGGTTCGAACCAGAGGTTTTTTCACACTGCTTCGCAACTCGCTATTCCATTGTTCTATGAGAGAAAAAACCTCTGGCATCCAGGGTACCACAGACATACCTCTAATTAAAAGCACAATCCTGTCACCACAGACACTGTACCTGTATCTCAGACGTATGCATACTACTGTTATTGTAGACTCTTCCCTAAAGAACACTCTACTTGTCACAGACATTTGCCTGTTAAAAGCACACTTGTCACCGCTGACACCTTTTCAAAGGACACTTTTGTCAATACAGATGCCTATTGAAAGCTTACTATTCTTGCTACAGACATCTCTCTCAAGTACCCTCCTGTCAATGGCATGACTATTCTGGGGATGGGACCCTCCTGTCAATGGCATGACTATTCTGGGGGTGGGGGGTAGGGGGTGAGGGGTGAATGTAAGGGGTTGGGGGTGGGGGTGAAGGGTACTATAACAAGGTAGGGACGGA
This sequence comes from Montipora foliosa, assembly GCF_036669935.1. Classification (NCBI taxonomy): domain Eukaryota; kingdom Metazoa; phylum Cnidaria; class Anthozoa; order Scleractinia; family Acroporidae; genus Montipora; species Montipora foliosa. The sequence continues at coordinate 27,467,660 of NC_090875.1, forward strand.
GGCAGTGTGGCCCAGTGGTTAGGGCGGTTGCCTTGAGATCCGGACATCCCGGGTTCAAGACTGGCTCTGACCACTCGTTGAATTTGATCCTGGTAGTCCCTGGTTCAACTTCTCAGCTGCACTTGTAAATAGCCAACTGGTTTGCCTCCGGCCAGTTGGGATTCTTAACAGTTGTTGTTGTTGTTCTGTTCCGTCATTTCGTTAACTGTGTTTCATTGGCCCTGCAAAGCCCCTATGGGGAGCGGTCAATTAAGTACATATTGTATTGTAGGGGATGAAGGGTACATTAGCTGAAACAACCCAAACCTTTACAAAAATGCTAACCTTAGGCCTAAACACATGGCATCTGACAGGATGCGGCGATGCGGATCCGCATAATTCCCTAAAATCCGCATCCTCCGCATAATTACGATATTTTCAGCATAAAACTGAAGAAATGCCTGATATTAGTGATAAAGCAGCTGCTTACCACCCTCACAGACACAAAAGCCAAAGAGATTGACTATTTTGAATCGCTTATTTTCCTGATCATTGAAGAAAACACGCCATTTCGTTCGCAAGATGAAAGTTCGTAAGCAGTTTCATCTTTCTAAATCATTATTTTATACTCCCTAATACAGTATACGTAGGCAACTCTTTAGACACACTGTTGTCACCACAGACCTTTGTCTAAAGCACACCCCTGTCACCACATACATTGTATATTTCCAAACCACACCCTACGTAGTCTCCACTATGGTCACCAGAGAGATTCATTTAAAGGGCACACCTGTCACAACAGACTTTTCTCTCAATCACTGTTCTGCCCTATTTTTTGTCAGATAAACCCACCAGAGCCATCTAGTTCTACTGAAGGTACCATTGAACCAGGCAGTCAGGAAGCTCAAACTGAGAAAGTTGGCATTGGGGTACTGATTGGGGCTGCAGTTGGTGGTGCCTCATTTTTTGCAGCTGTAGTCATGATCATCTTAATTTCTCGGAAACGGAGAAAGTTGCCTGGGTATGTTGATTTATCTCATCTAAGCTGTGTCACAAGGGTAAAAAAAAAATAATAGCATTTATTGCGACCTAATATGTTGTAATGTGTTGTTGTAACAACTTGATGTCAATATGCTTTAAGAATAATTGTTAGTTTTGTATTCTAATGGTTGAAGTGGAACAAGCATGATATGGAGGCTAATGTGGGGGAACCATCTTTTTCATCCTCCTCCTCCTTCTCATCATCATCATTATCATCATCATCATCATCATCATCATCATACACCTGTAGATGTACCAGTCTAACCATGAAAGTGCAAAGCTGGCCTATTATTGCAGTTCATACATGTACGCAAGGGCGGATCTAGGGGAGGTGCACTGGGTGCACGTGCACCCCCCTCGGTTACCAAAAAAAAACGTTTTAGTTAAAAATTCTAAAATTTACAAACAAAATAAAAAACCTAAATAACAGACAGCGGTCCATTGTGCCTTAAAACCGCTAGTTTTCGAAGTTTTTGGGCTTCCTGTGCATTTCCGGCTGACATGTGGACCCCCCTAGCCAAAATCCTAGATCCGCCCTTGTGTACGTCTAGTAATACATTAATTATTGTTGATGCATGATGAGAATGTTATTTGTTCATATAATTTTTTACAATTTTCTTTTTAGGAAAAGTACGGAGGAGGTGAAGAAGCAAGGTACAGTTTGTTAGCCTGGCATGCATAGCAGGAGGGATTGTTGGCACGGGAGGGAAATAATAAGTGGCAAAGCCGCATGGAGAATGGGAAGGGGAGCTGTGCGCTGTGCTCCCCCCCCCCCCCCCCTCCCCACAATCTCTGCGTGACTTCGCCACTCGTTATCTGCCTTCTGCGTCAACAATCCCATCAGCTATGCAGGCTAACAGTTGGTAAGAGAACAAACTGATCTGACACCTGTAGTACTGAAGTGTTTAATTTGTTCTCTTATTTTCCATGTCAGTGGGGAATCCTGTGTATGGTATTTCAGGGGACGAATTTCAAATGGAAAAACCCCAGGAGCATGCACAGCAAAGATACCAAGATACTCCAAGCAATGGTGAGCAGAGTTTTATTTTATAATATCATCATAGGGGTGCAAGGATAGCACAGTGGTGAGAACACTCGCCTCCCACCAGTGTGGCCCTGGTTTGATTCCCAGACTCAGTGACATATGTGGGTTGAGTTGGATAGTTCTCTACTCTGCACAGAGAGGTTTTTCTCCGGGTACTCCGGTTTTCCACTTTCCTCAAAAACCAACATAAATGTTGATTTGATTAATGTGTTGATTTATTGTTTTCAGTTTACAGTGTCCCCAATTAGTGCTTCAGCGCTAGAACAACTAGACATCTAAATAAAGTTCCTTTCCTTTCATCGTCATTGTCATCATTATTATCTTATCTCTGTAAGTTTACTCTAACCACTCAGTAGAATTTGTTTGAAGGGGCAGATTGGTCCAAAAGAAGGAGAGTCCCTGCACCAGTGATGTGTGAGCAATTTTAAAGCCCCTGGGTAGTTCTCCTTCAGGCTCCAGTTTTTCAAAGGCCAGATAACTTTATCCAGTGGATATAATTATAATTATGTAATTGCCAGCTGGGGGCGTATAACGTAATATGTGACCGAGGTCTTGAAAATGCTGCCCAATGCTACAGGCTGAGGGCAGTTTTTTCAAGACTGAGGTCACAGTTTTTTGCTATACGGCCCGACTCTTAGCTGGTTTATTTTTTCCCTCTCTCTCCCTTCCTCTCTGAAATCACTTTTTTAATTGTGGAAAGCATTACCGTGACCGTGGGCAGAGATAGGAAAATCAGGACTGTGGTAAGGACTACATGTAATCAGATTGCAGGATTCATTACCGTGCCCTCTTAGAAAAAAATAAAAGTCGTTATCCTTCAGTTTCGATCTCTGCAAAGATTTGATTCATCATCATGTTGCCCTGGTAACTGTGAACATGCACACGCTTAGCACATCATGTAGTTATAAGGTCTTGACCAATGTTCAATGTGAACTATATTTTATGCTCTGGATAGTGATGTATCTGTTGCAGGTCATTTTGTTCCTTAGGTTAAACTGCAACCAAACTAGGTCATTTTGTTTCAACCTAGGTCAACCTGTTTCAATCTACAGTTGTGGGTCATTTTGGGGGCAAAACACAGGTCACAGGTCGCTTTTTTACCAAATGATACAGAAACAACCCTAAACGTTTACAAAATTAATGCTAACGTTATGCCTAAAAACTTTTGTTTAGGCCTAATCTGGCTTGAGGCTACAATAGCTTTGATGAGAGTTTAGGATACTATCTGTATTCAAACAATGACCTTTGACCTGTGTTTTGCACCTGCTCCACATTGACCTACAATCCTGGTCAAAACTGTTGGGACGGTTCGCGCTTTTCCCCCTCCCCCATTACAATGTTGATTTTTCACGGTCTCCGAAATCAAGATCCGTTCATCAATTTCTCACATGTTTCAACATTGTGTGGGGGAAAGGGGCGTGTGAAAAAGGCAGCCAAAGGAGAACATGTGTTGCTCATAATAACGATGGAAACATGTGCAGTAAATTCTCTACTTTTCGCCCAAAATTTGATGAGTGTCCCAAAGTCTTTTGACCCGGATTGTAGGTTGAAACAACTTGATCTAGTTTGGTTGCAAATGAACCTATAAGGAACAAAATGACCAGCAACATATCCACTAGGTAATTTTATCTGGGCTTTGAACAACTGGGTGCGGTTTTCACATAATTATTAATCACATCAAGATGGGTTTCAATAGGATTGTTGGCGGTTGCTTTGGGTAGAGTAATGAGTCTTTCTGCATGCAGGCACCAGAAAGCACGATTGTATTTTTGGTCACTTGGGATTAGTCTTTATTTGGAGTTGTTTTGTTTTCTGCCTTTGGTTTCTTTTGTTTTATGTTATGTCTGCTCCAGTACCTGCAGAAGCAACCAGGGTAACCAGCTATTGTCATTGTCAAAATGGGTTTTAATTTTAGGATTGAAAGTTTTATTATCAGCTGTCTTTAACCACTTCAGTTTAGGGGGAGAAGACTAGTAGCTGACTTCTCTGATCACAGGGGCACCCAACGATAATTTTCGGTAAAATGTGTGTTCGGGAGAGTCAAACTGTTGTAAGAATTTGGGTTCTACATTGCCAAACAGCTTTACTAAAACAGCACCTAAAAGATTTGCAGCAAGGGAAAAGAAAGTAGTCCCTTACGTTTTCGGAAAGGATATTTTTACAATTTTTGGCACTTAAAAAGGTCACCTAGCAGATTCTGATGAGCTAATTGTACGCTGGGAAGTTTTTAGAAGTTAACGTCCAGCTAGCAATTCCTGGAATGAAGATATCATTCCCTAAAATTTTCGGACACTTCAATTTTCAGCTAAGATATCCGAACACATCAAATTCTTCTAGCTGATAAAAAAAATCTCTTTACACAGTCTTTAAAAGCTACAAGGACCCTAGAAATAATTATCTCTCAATGGCTTTTGCTTAATTTACTTGTTGGGTGCTCTTGTGATCAGTGAAGTAGCTAATGCTTTTCGTCAGCTGTCAATACTATGGAAACCACCGATCTGTGGATTGGTCCCGAATTATTGAGTGACTGCCCCACCCACTTCAATTAAGCATTTTGATGAAATTCCTTTCCCACGGTGTGAGCAGTAGCAAGCTTTTGCCGTCAAGGTGTACTGGAACAACCACAACAAATGGAAAGATATGTTTTCAAAATAATGAGTCCCGGAGAGAGATGGATAAAAATAATTGTTTTTGTCTGGCAAAGAGGTTGCAAGTGCAACTATGGACTCGCTGTTACTTCGAGTGTAAGTTTTGTTTCCTGGCCTAAAAAGTAGCATCAAACACATCATCATCAGCCATAGTGAGTGCAACATTAAAATTTTTACAAGACAATTTATCAATTTATCAATACAATGATTCTTTGTAGATTAAACTAGCATATAAATTCAAACTGACATATACCGGTAATTATTTTTATAGAAAACACAACTGACATAATGGTAAAAGTAAGACAGTGTAATGCTAAACTAACATGATCAACTTATTTGTTGAATTTGGGTTTCAACCACTCAATTGAGTGGGATGATGGTGGTAGAGAGTGCTAGGTGGATCACTGGTGGATGATTATGATGACTAATTAAAACCCTCGTTTATTGACCAAATTCCAAAATGACCACCAACAATGTTTCTTTTGTCTTAAATTGCGTTAATTAGCCAAACTAGCGTCGTTTTACAGCCCAAATTCTTTCAATTTTACACGTGTTAACAACGATGGCTAGTTTGGTTAATTAACTTGTTTACAAAAGAATAAGTAATTTGTTGGCGGCCATTTTTTGCATTCAGCCAATAACAATTATTTAATAATACATGTAATATAGAAGCTTACATACAGTGTAGCCGAGCAGAAGGGTTTGACTACAGTATCTTCCTACTGTAGGAAGACTGCAAATTATTATAGGGTATTCTTACAAATCAATTGCCGTAATATTATACATACGGTAACACAATTATTGTACTTTCATATAGTCATATAATACGCATGAGGCACATGCATACTTGAAATATTCATGTTCATGTGCATACACATACAGGTGTACATGTATGTAGAGACTTGTAAGAAAGACTTGTTAGAGAGAGATTAGATGATGCATTAGCTACAGCATTAGCTACAGCCTTTTTCCACAAAACCAAGACAAAGGAACACTTTAAAATTACTAATCAAAAATACCAAGATCAGAAACCTTTGACTTCAGCTCCCATCTCCTCACTATAGCAACATGGATGTGTAGTGTGAGGTACAGTATGACTAACAGGTTCATGTTTTGTCTTTCCCTGCTAGGGCAAAGCAACTGTGTAGCAGTCTATAGCAACCCTGACAGTAATTATGACAGTTATTGTGCTCTGTACCAAACCCTGGAAGAGCAGGCACCTGGATCCCCTGTGTATCTGAGTTTGGAAAAGGAGATTCCTGGGTCCCTAATGTATCAGAGTTTGAATCAAGGCCAGGAAAAACCATCCGGCACTACAGGACTTGGTGTAAAAAGAGTCGGTCCCGAGCAGTCAACATCACCAAATCCAAAGTCCAGTGACATTAGGCCACTTACATGTAATTCAACATCTAAACGTCCCATAGTAATTCCAAATCCAAACGTCAGAGGTGCAACTGGAAGTACAAGACCAAACCCATATTCCACAGGAAAACTATGCCAAAGACCTGGTTTTCCTCAAAAACCGAGTGAAGTCAACCTTCATGAAGATGGTGCAGATCATGGGTCCACATCCGATGCCTTGTATATGGACCTTGAGAGGCCAAAGTGTGGACAAGATGATGGTGCAACTTATGTTACACCCACTAATGCTAACTGTGAAACTGGGTTCCAGAACCCTTGTGCTGAAGGGGACCAAGTGTACACTTATCTCAAAGGGCCGGAGGCACAAAACTGCCCAGAAAGTAAACCAGAGACCGCTCAAGAACCCCTTTATAATATGCTAGAGGACCCTGATGATGAAAAGCAGTCCCATGTCGGACCCAGTGGCTCTACTTATGACCCACTACTTTATAATGTTGTAGATAAGCCAGAATCAGATGGATCAAGAATGCCAGGACCAAATAAGGCCAGGCCTCCAACCGGGTGCACTAATCCAGCATATGAGCAGACGCTTGATTTTGATCAGTCATCTACTTCTCCCCATGGATTAGGAATACAAACCGAATCTGTCTATGAACCCCTTACATAGGAGGAGTCACAAGTAAGAACTTTATACCTCTGGGAGTGGCACCAAGGACCCTATTAAGGACAAAGACAAATGTCTGAC
>NC_090875.1:27479479-27481979 GCF_036669935.1 Montipora foliosa
TAGAGCATTTTGATTAGTGTCCAGTGCATTTTCGGTTTGGGAGACGCCCTGTGTCTAGTGGCAAGTAAGCAGTTATATCTTTCAAGATCTTAATTTTGAAAGAACGTTAGCGATCCTCAAAATCTTAGAAAGGATCGTTGAGGGTCCTTAGAGATGTTGACAAAAATTGCTTTGGGATCTTTAAAGTTCCTCATTTTTTTAAACCAGGTTTACATAAGACGCATGCAAAGACCCTTATGCCCAATCGTGCTCTTTCAGTTGGGGTGACAATTGAGCCCTGTCCTTTAAGTAGTCTCAGCCTCTTCTTTTCTATTTCTGGAGTAACTGTCGCACTATACTGTTCTGTAAGTAACAATGTTAAGAGAGAAGGAAAGATGGAGAAAGATTAAACTCAACCTCGTGTTGCTTTATTAATGACGTCATGTTGTCATCTTACTTCAGTCTACACAGGGAACCCATCCTGTAACATCGGTCACCCATACAAATAAATAACATGCTAATACTACAATAATCATAATCGTTATCATCGTTATCGTCATCGTCATCATCCTGGACATCATCATTCATCATCGTCATCATCATCATCATCATCATCATCATCATCATCTTAATACTGCAAGGCTTGTTGTACGGCTGTGAGGATAGATATATTTTTTATTTACCAATATTTCGTCAGGCATGGCCTGGCTTCTTCAGGGAGTTTAATGATTTGCCGTCACAATTTTTGAAATTCAAATATAAGCCATAAGAAAACTAGGTATAAGATTACAGATAAATGTATATATATGTAGATGTACATATAAGGTTATAGATAAATATTAATTACAGTTTTTCTCTTTTGTTTAAACCTTTCATCATCACAACCATCGCCGTAGTTTTCCTCATGATCACCATCTGTGCTCTTTCTTGCAGGTAATAGTGACTCGTACTTCTACTGGGAAAATTTTGTACCTTTAATAGTTATTGATGTTGACGACCTGAATTCCACATACAAATTTCGAAAGTATTCTATGCATGTATCTTGTGAATGGAGACAATACATAGAATATCTGGATGCCAGTGGACATTGGAAACGTGTCAATTTATCTGCAGAGACATTTAAAGTATTACCTGATCCGCAGCACAATTATTGGAAATTAATGATAAAGGTACTCCACTTTCTATGTTTTTTTATTACTTGTAATTTTTTAATTTAGAGAACAAGCAACTGGTTGCATTTATGATGGGATTATGCCATTTAGGTGAAGGGGTTGAACTTATTGAATGATCCACAATCCGGCAATATTTCAAATGAAAGGAATTAAGCCCCACTCGACCCTCGACGGGGGGCCGAGGGAAAGTATGCTGTGAAATAAAATGATATATATATGATATATAAAAATTTGCCCTGAGCGGGATTTCAAACCACGACCCCTTGTTACTAGTTGGCAATTTTATTTAATAGACGCCCCCCTCCCCACCCCCCCTCAATTAAGGGTGTCTCTAAGAGTTTGCCCTCCCTCGGAAAAAGGGGAAAAAAGGGGGGAGGATCATAGAAACCGACTGGGTTACCCCCTCAGAAATTATCCCTACTAACCCCAGCTCGAAACATCAGCTTACAAATCTTTGGGAGATAAGTTACCTTTATCTACTCATATAATAAAACCATAAAGCACATTGGCGGATCCAGACCAAGAGCTAAGGGAGGGGGGAGGGGGACGTTCTAAAAGAAAATTCCGCTCTGTCGCGATTTTTGGGGTTGTTGTCTGAAAAAGGGGCAAGACATTTTAACGTCCAAAAATAAGGCGGGACGGGGGGTGGGGGGGGGGGTGAAGGGGGAACTCCGGGTTTCCTCACCTCGATCCGCCACTGAAGCAAGCCTGTTCAACTTCCCTTGATCGTGTTTGAAAGCATCTTGTTTTTCCTTAATCTGACCAAGATAAAGCCCGTAACACGTATCCCGCTCTTACTTAAATCTCAAATCGCATGCCAAGAAAATTGTCTTAATTGTGGACGCTGGTTGATTTCTCCAGATTCAAACCGGGAACCCATTGAACCAGCTAACCACGAATACAATGAACTAGAAGGACCTGAACAAACCTGTTGTGAAGTTGATGCGGATAACAAGAAACTTTGGCAAGTTCACCTTGGTGATGGCGACTCCGAAATTCCGCGTGAGATTATTGAGATTGCTCATGTGGACATCAATCCTGCATATGCACTGCCCTGGAAAAAGAAAGCCAAGGAGAAATCCATGAGGAAACGATCTCTCAGTGTCTAAAATACTAGCGATCGGCTGTCACCCCAGACTGAATAACGCGTCGTTTTCTCTTTAAAATAGTCGAATGGACCGTGTCCTTGAAGGGGATTCCGTAAGCGATCGAAAGCGAGCCTTGTTTTCAGCCACCTTTTGCTGTATTGAAATTTGAAAATGTCTTGATTGTTTGTTCAATTTGATTAGGGAAACGTTTTAAACGTCCCCTTTTTTCTCTGGCTGCTTATTGACTTTAATAACCAAGTT
>NC_090875.1:27489479-27496979 GCF_036669935.1 Montipora foliosa
AAGGAATTTTTAAACTCAAAAAACCCCAGCTCTGAACCAGAGTTAAATGCTTCAAGGTCATGTCAGCTTCTGATTTAAGGCATTTACAGCTGTTGTCACATTTTTCTCTGACTTTTAAAAAATTTTTTCTTGAAAAAAATAATTATTATATTATTGTTTTTAAACAGTGGCAACCAGACATTGACAACAGCCTTTCTGGCAGGATCATACGTTTGACTATCACATGCAATGCTTCTGTTCCTTTGACTCGCTGCTTTCTTTTCAAAGCATTAGGATCAGTTACCTGTGAGTACATAACAATAATTAATTTTATTGTCAGAGCTGTTTTTTGCTGGAAAAAAGCTTCAAGTAACTTAACTATGGCTGATTTCTTGGTCTGTAATTTCATTGTCTTAGTTTGTAAAACTAACTCAGGGCCCGTGGAGAGAGAGGGGCTGGGAGGGCTGTAGCCCCCCCCCCCCCCCCTTTTAATTTTATTTTATGATGTTGTTTTTTCCTAAACCTTCCCTCCCCCCCCCCCCCCCACTCCCCTCACACCTCTGTGATGCTTACCAAAAGCTCGCCTCCTCCTCCATTTTCAAACATACTCCACAGCCCTGTAGCTCAATCAAGCAATCAATCAGTCAAGTTTATTTAATGTCTAAATGGCTAAATTTATGGTGACTGGCTCAGCAAACTTGTTTTCGGACATGCTGTGTAACAATTACAAGGTTTAAAATTAATGTTAGAAACAACTGATTAGTTAACTGTACTGTAATTTATAATAAAATTATTTAAATTGGGAAGATAGGACTTGACAGGCTTTGCATCCCTTTTTAATTTTCCAATGTTTCATATGAGAGTTGTTTGTCTTTGGTTATTTGAATTGTTGCAGATAATGCCACTTCAAGTTCTTCAGTTTGTCGGAGCTTACCAAATATGCCTTCACCAGTCTTATCGTCATCATCATCAACATCTTTGCAATTGTCACCGTCACCATCACAGTCATTATTATCATCACCATCACGGCCACCATCATCATTATCGTCATCGCTTTTACCACTAGCAAAATCATCAATAGCATCAACGCCATTAGCACGATTGTCATCAACACTGGCCTTTGTGATATCTTCAAGCACTGGAATACTGTTGCCACAGTTGACATCATCCTATCCAGGAACTCAAAGCAAAACTGTTATAGACCCATCGTGGGTGAGTGCAGTCTTCCATATGCACCATTTTCAACAATGGCCCTTTTTTAGTGCCTACTAACTGTACATCTTAGACTCAATAATCTTGTATGAATACTGTACACTGAAACGTTGTTACAGGAAAGCATTACAACTAAAATAGCAAACACCTGATGAGAAACTTATAATTTATTAATAAAGAGTAAGATGAAGCACAATGTGGAGTACAGGATTCATCTTAAAAATAGAGAAAGTGCAACAATGTTTGAACATTATCATATCCTTCTATAACCAATACATGTACAATGTATGTCTCCAAACAGATTACTTTTAAAGTCACTGTGGTACTATTACCAAAAAATCAGATTTTGAAAGCGTGTTCGTTTAACACCTACAGTGTAACTGGCAAGATTTTGAGCTTTGAGTTTTATCCAAAGGCTGTTTATTTTGAGTGTATTAGTTTAAGATTTCACGGTCTGCCATTACTCACATTCAAAGCTGACCGATTGGACCTGAGAGGGATGGATCCAAAGAAAATGACGTCATTTACTCACTAGCCTAAAATTTCAGCATGTAAACGCAATTTATTATAAAAACACGGGTTTAAAAGTCTGAAAGCCTGAAACTCCCGTGCTGCATATTAATTCAGCCGCGTACACACGTATTAATGCATTCTTAAACTTGTGAGTCTTTGACGTCATTTTCTCCTCGACCAAGCTCTCTTAAGATTTTAAAGTTAGTAATGGCGGACCAATAAATAAGAAAATTCCAGTTTAAATAAACAGGGGCCGGTTCCTGGAAGGAGGAATAAATTATACCAGGCATAACAGTTATTCCAGGGATAAATTTGCTATTCTAGCAAAATAGAATTTATTCCGGGATATAGCTATTCCTGGAATAAGGCACATTTATCCCTGGAATAGAGTTATTACTGTAACACCTTTCAGGAACCGGCCCAGGTGTCTTTTTAAAATCAGAACTTAAAATTTGTGTCAGTTAGTGTAAGTTAACATAGTTTTGAAATCCAAAGAAAAAAAAGAGTTGTTTTTTTGGTCATAGTACCAGTTTAAAAACAGACACCTCTTTTTGGGGCACACTTGTCAATGCATGCCTTAAGACAGAATTAAATTTTAAAAAAAAAAAAAAAAAAAAACTTTTTTTCAAAACAGATACTACACTACAAACACTGTCTGCACTATATACAATACACTATGTACTTACAATACTTTACTTGCAATGCACTTCATTAGCTGCTAACAACATGACTTCATGTCACAAGCTACTTACAAAATCATCGTACTTTATAGCTTAACGTAACACATTAATATTTATTTACAGCTGCATTATGCTATAGGTTCTGTATAGGTTCTGTATAGGTTAATGATATTAATAATAATAATAATAATAATAATAATAAATGAATAAATAAGTCGTAAGTTTTAGAAATGAGACAGATATTGTTTTCCCCAGCACATATCTATGACAGCTTATTTTTTTCTGACACACTCCTGTCAGTACACTCCTTTCGCCACAGACATAACTTTAAAGGACAATCTATTCACCACAGATACAATGTACTGTCTCTTCTTTCTCACGCCCACTACTGTTATTTTTTACCTTTCCCGAACTCTCCATTGTCACAGACATAAAAGCACACTCATGTCGCTACTGACACTTCTTTAATTGTCAGTACAGATGTCTATTGAAAGCCTACTATTGTCGCTACAGACCTCTCTCTCAAACTTTCTGTCAACACAGACATGTGAAGTGAATGGCTTCTGTTGTAACAGATGTATCTCTCAAGCACACATGCATTTGTCAACACAGACATTCCTCTAAAGGACACTGCTGTGATCAAATACAATATTAAAATTTGTCTGAGACACACTCCTATCATGACACAATAATATTCATCTTTCTAAATCATTATTTTATACTCCCTAATACAGTATACATAGGCATCTCTTTAGACACACTCTTGTCACCACAGACCTTTGTCTAAAGCACACCCCTGTCACCACATACATTGTATAATTTCCAAACCACACCCTTCTCTCCACTATGTTCACCAGAGAGATTCATCTATAGGGTACACCTATCATAACATAATTTTCTCTCAATCAGTGTTCTGCCCTATCTTTTGTCAGATAAACCAACCAGAGCCATCTAGTTCTACTGAAGGTAGCATTGAACCAGGCAGCCAGCAAGCTCAAACTGAGAAAGTTGGCAATGGGGTACTGATTGGGGCTGTAGTTGGTGGTGCCTCATTTTGTGCAGCTGTAGTCGTGATCATCATTTTAATTTTTCGGAAACGGAGAACGTCGTCTGGGTATGTTGATTTATCTCATCTGAGCTTTTGTCACAAGTGTAAAGAAAAGGCGTAACGTAATTGCAACCTAATACTAGATTTTAAAAAAAGTCAGGATTCAAAGTGCCCAAGCCTGTGCTAAAAAAATCGCCTCCTTTTTTTCTTCAGATTTTGAAAATGTGTTTGTTTAACACTTGACTGGGAAGATTTTGAGCTTTAATTTTTATCCAAAGAGTGTTTACTCTGAGTGTAAGTTTTGAACATGTACAATGTATTTCACGATCCACCATTACTCACGTTCAAAACTGACAGATTGGATCTCAGAGGGTTGGATCCAGGTATGAGTGACATCAAAGGCTGACACTAGCTTAAATTTTCAGCATGTGAATGTACATGTAGCTTTAAGTTATTATAATTATATGCAAAAAGTGAGTTTACAAGTCTGAAAAACTCCTGTGCTGCATATTTAGTTCTGCGGCATACACACGCATTGCATTTTTAAACTACAGCTGTAGTAAAGGAAAGGAAAGGAAAGGAACTTTATTTACCGGTAAGTGTCTAATCTTCTATCGCTGTAGAGCACTAATCGGGGACACTATAAATTGAAATTAACAAGTTAACGCAACTCAAATCAAATTTTGGTTTTTGAGGAGAGGGGAAACCAGAGTACCCGGAGAAAACCTCTCGGTGCAGAGTAGAGAACCAACAAACTCAACCCACATATGACGCCGAGTCTGGGAATCGAACCCGGGCCACATTGGTGGGAGGAGAGTGCTCTCACCACTGCGCCATCTCTGCACCCAGTGAGCCTTTGACATCATTTTCTCCTCGATTCAGCTCTCTCAAGAACTTAAAGTTAGTATTGGCAGACCATTAAATACATTGTAGGAAAATTCCAGTTAAAATAAACGGGTGTCCTTTTGAAAACAAGGCTTAAAACTTTGGTCGCGTGTAGTGTTTAGTTAAACTTAACATAGTGTTCAAATCCAAAGAAAAATAAGAATTGATTTTTTGGTCACAGGGGCACTTTAGCAGTGTGTTTGTATTTTATTTTTGTAACAACTTGATGTCAATATGTTTTAAGAATATGTTACTTTTATATTGTAATGGTTGAGGTGGAACAGTAGCACGATACGGAGGCTTATGTGAGGGAACCTTCTTCTTCATTCGCATAATCATCATTATCATCATCTGTCTGTTCATTATCATCATATATGTACTGTACCAGTGTAACCACGAAGGTGCGAATGTAGCCTATTACTGCATTTTGTACGTCTAGTAATAAAGTTATCATTGTCAATGCATGATGAGGATGTGATTAATTTTGTTTATATCAATTTTCACAACTTTTCTTTTTAGGGAAAGTACAGAGGAGGGGAACAAGCAAGGTACAGTTTGTTAGCCTTATATTATGTAACTGGCGGGATTGTTGGCGCAGGAGGCAAATAGCAAGCGGTGAAACTGCACAGACAGTGGGAAGGAACAATCATGGGAAACAATGGCACTGTGCACTGTGAACCCCAGTCCCTATTCTCTGTGCAGCTTTGCCACTCGTTGTTTGCCTTCCACGCCAACAATCTTGCCAGCTATGCAGGCTAACAGTTTGTCAGAGAACAAACGTACAGTACTGCTCAAAATGTAAGTTACCACCCTCGCATGCGACATGATTCGCGTCGTCCACTACAGGAATCGCCTCGTGTGCTAAGCGAATTGCGTCGCGTACTACAGGAATTGCGTCGCGCACGTTTAAGAAAATCTGTAAGTACATCATGTGGAGGATTGCGCGCGATCTTAATTGGCATAACGAACACACATTTTAGCAGACGTAAAAGCTTAAAGTAGGCCCTTCAGTCGAAAGGGATTCAACTTTTTCACGACAACTCAATGTTTCACAGCTGAAATTTGCATACTGTCATACGTCAGTGTTCACACAACTCGAGATTTCTTTTCATCATACCTCTTCAAAGTTTGGCGTCTCTCTTGCGTTGTGTGCAAAAGCTGTATTCAACTCTGCTTTTGCTTTAAAATTTATCAATTTGGAAATGGCTTTTGGATAGATAAAGGGTGCTTTACAGTGGGAAATCTGGATTTAGATCTTGAAATCTGGATCTACAGATTTCCAATCGAACACAAAATCTTGTCGTGGATCTCACTAATTGAAATCCTTTCTGACATGGATTTCCAATTACCGGTAATTAAATTCCGCAACAAAATCCGTTTTCAGATTTTGTGTTTGATAAAATACAAGATTAAACAAAGATCAAGACAGTACATATTGAAGGAATGAATGTTTAATTTGGTCTCTTATTTCCTATGGCAGTGGGGAACCCTGTGTATGGTATTTCAGGGGACGAATTTCAAATGGAAAAACCCCAGGGGAACGCACAGCAAAGATACCAAGATCCCCCAAGCAATGGTGAGCAGAGTGCTTGTTTTTTCTTGTTTTATTTTAAATCAGTATTAATTTTATATCATCGTCATCATCATCATCGTCATCATTATTATTTTATCGCTTTAAGTTTACTGTAATCTCTCAGTGAAATTCAAGATTTGAGTGGGATAATCAGGTCAAAAAGTCTCCCAGCACCAGATTGAAGATGGTAATGTGTGAGCAATTTCAGGGGTTTTTGTCAGTAAGTTTTAAAGTAGAAGGGACCTTGTGATAGAGTAAGCAGGCACCCCTATCATATATAAGGAAAGGTTACGTTTATACAAACGTTGGCCGTGTAGCACTTTTATTTTAAAGAGAGTTAACTGAATAGAGTGTAATGTGAAGTGCTATATTTCAATCCCATATGAACCATGTGAGCGTTAGCCCTACTGATGGAAATGGGCCCACACAAGGACAGAGAAAAACTCTGACCAGGGTGGGAATTGAACCCACGACCTTCAGGTTAGATCTCCGCCGCTCTACCGACTGAGCTACAAGGTCAGACGGGAGCAGGCCGTGGGAAGTGAAGATGTTAAAGTCACGGCAATGAACATGTACAAGTACAAGGAAAGGTTACGTTTATACAAACGTTGGCCGTGTAGCACTTTTATTTTAAACAGAGTTGGGTTCAATTCCCACCCTGGTCAGAGTTTTTCTCTGTCCTTGTGTGGGCCCATTTCCATCAGTAGGGCTAATGCTCACATGGTTCATATGAGATTGAAATATAGCACTTCACATTACACACTATTCAGTTAACCCTATCATATATAGTGTGGCTTTTGATCGTGAGACCTCCTTTGAGCAATGGCGGGTACTGTACTCAGCGTAGAAGGGTGCTTGTACCTGGGTCCCGGCTTCTAATTAAACCCCTGAATTTTAAAGCTTCTGGGTAGTTCCTTCAGGCCTCTGTTGTTGAAAGCTGGCTGAATTACTTTATCTGGTCGATAAGTTATTGGCCAACATTTAACATTATTAAAGTATATTTTTATGCTCTGGATAGTGACTTATTCACTCCATTGGATAAAGTTATCGTGTCTTTGAACAATTGGGGCCAGATGATCAATAGACCTTTTCACGGTTTCTGACGCCATATTGGTTTGAGGGCAAACACACGCATAAATTACAGTGAATATAATTATGTGACTTTTGCTGACTTGGAACCATTACAAATCCTTTAAGGTCTGACTATTGTGGATAGGGACTGTCAATACCTCAGTCTCAAAAAGCACTTCCGATCTATTGGGATTATTTTCATGAAGTATGACGATCAGAATCAAGCTAGAACGACCGTAAGCAAATTTAATTTGTAAATTTCATATAAACCCTTGTAAACAAAATTATGCAAATTGATTACCGCAAAATTTGAAGCAACATGAGGCAATTTCTAACAGATCCAATTTTCAGACATTGTGCCTACATGTATAATGAAAATTTAATGATCTAATTTCTGTTGAGTGAAAGATTTTAATTAAACCACTAAAGAGATTTAAATTTTTTTGAAATCTAGCTGCCTTTCTGCAGCGGAGTTATAGAGGTTTGAATTCGGCCAAAATCACTTACATTCACAGCAATTTAAGGCATGTCTGCCCCCC
>NC_090875.1:27501979-27529479 GCF_036669935.1 Montipora foliosa
ACTAGATGACCCTGATGATGAAGATTATTCCCATGTCGGACCCAATAGCTCTACTTATGAGCCACTCTACAATGTTGCAGTCAAGCCAGAATCAGCTGGATCAAGAATGCCAGGACCAAATAAGCCCGGGCATCTAACCGGGTGCAGTAATCCAGCATATGAGCAGACGCTTGATTTTGATCAACCATCTGCTACTTCCCATGGCCTGGGAATACAAAAGGATTCTGTCTATGAGCCCCTTAGAAGGGGTCCCACACAAGAACGTTAAACCACCTTGGGTGGTATACCAATGGCCCTGTTGCTAAAGGCTGATCAAGGACAATTGACTCCCTGAAGGAGTCTCAGTTAGTCTGATCCTCAAGCCTCAGGGACAGTGCCTACTATAATTGGTTTTGCATCTCGAGATACCCGGGTTTCCTATTGGTGATGCTTACTAATACAGGGATATTTTTGCATGGTTTAACCCTTTAAGCCCCGAGGGGTTCCCCATTGACGAGTAAAATCGTCTGGCGTTAGACAGAGTAAAATCTATAAGTGCCATTTGGCACTATCGGGGCTGAAAGGGTTAAACAGGGACATAGTTTTTTCACGCTGTTAGCTTAACCGTTTAAGCCCCGAGGGGTTCCCCATTGACGAGTAAAATCGTCTGGCGTTAGACAGAGTAAAATCTATAAGTGCCATTTGGCACTATCGGGGCTGAAAGGGTTAAAACTATCTGGAGAAAGTAGATCTTAGTAAGTACTCTTGGTATCCAAAAAGGAAATTGGGGGTAACCGTGCATTTTTGAGAGATAATTAAGCTTCAATTTGAGAAAGAACACCATTCATTGCTTTTTATTTTAAAGCTGTAAACAAATATTATTCACAAATCATCTTTGGACGATGCGGGGCTACCCCCAATTTTTTCTTTGGCTTTCAATAACACTTGTTAAGATTTACATTTCCTGCATAATCATAAACTGGGGCACTTTAAATTAGTAGGCACCGTCCTTAAGCACTAATAACCCAAGTCCTCAGAAAAAAGCATAATAATGATAATGATAATGATAATAATAATAATAATCAGGGCTGTTCTCTAAGAGTGCTTTAATAAGGCAACAAACTTTTTCCTTTGGGTCACCAGGTAAATTCACTTTTTTCATAATGATGAGCTTTAGTACTGGAAACCCTGGATCTCATAGTTTGGAACTGTGGGGCTCCTTGAAATGTTTCTTAGAGCACAGCCTTGATAATAATAATGCCAAGACTATTGTGTGTGGTTTTTAACTTTCATAATAATAGACCAAATCAGTTAACTCATAATTTGCTGTAACCAATTCAAATCTCCCAGCGTTAAGATTCATTGTGTGTTGTATTTGCATTATAATGTAGCATTCACATTTAAATGATATGGAAATATATGGAAGAAAGGGTTTGAATTGAGTACAACATCGAGTTAGCCAATTTTATCTATTACAACAAAGTCCAAAGAATTATGCCATTTTTATACTGTTTTCAGATTATTCTTGTATCTTCATGTTGTTCATGTAATTCATACAAGTGAGTCATTCTTTTGGCGGCAAAGTAATTTCATACAACTATTTCAACATAAAGCTTGATTTGTTTTCTTGTTTGTCAGGAATGCAGTCATATATAGTTTTTTTACATGGTAAAAGAGAGTATTATTTTGTATCATAGAAAATTAATATATAGTTTTAACAAATCTACTAAAAGAGTTGTAAGTATGATATCACTAGTGTATCAGAGCAAACCATTTAGCTATTGAAGATTTTGGTAAAATTATTAATATAATTATTTTGCTGTTGTTGGGCACAGCAAGTGATTAACATACAAGAGAAGCATAATATTATGAGCTTGAAGCGTGTAACTTAGAACTCT
The DNA here is from genome assembly GCF_036669935.1 of Montipora foliosa. Taxonomy (NCBI): domain Eukaryota; kingdom Metazoa; phylum Cnidaria; class Anthozoa; order Scleractinia; family Acroporidae; genus Montipora; species Montipora foliosa. Next base: position 27,503,857 of record NC_090875.1, read on the forward strand.
TTTCCTTGGAACAAAGCTGGGGATTTTTATAGGACACCAATTTTATGCCCAAATATGGACAAACATAAGATCGAAGCTGAACGCGCGGGAAAATGCATGAGCTACGTTACATCCAAATAAGGAAATTTTTAAACTAAAAAAACCCCAGCTCTGAACCAGATTTAAACGCTTCAATGGCTGTTCTATTAGCTCGTACTCTTGTACAAAGAAACGGCTGTACGTTTGTAATGAATTCAAATCAAGAATCTCAAGTCCTCTGATATCAACTGTAATTTCATGAAATGCAGTATATCCATCATGTAAACAGTAAGTGATTTTCATCGCTGCTGTATAAAGCTACAGAAAGTTATTAAACAAATGGTGGTGAGATATTTTAAACAAATGTATTTAGCTTGACTGAAGTAAAGTTGCAAAGTTTTGTAAAGTTTACTCGTGTTTCATTTTCTTTTAGACTTATTTTGCCCGTTTTTTGGATAAAGTATGCCATTATTTTTGTCAACAGCAGTTTATCCTGTGCTTAAGTAAAGTGTAACCTTTAAGGTTGTTCGGTTTGTACCTCCCATTGCTATAACAAGACGCCAAAGAGCTTTTACGTGGGATTCTAAACTGTTACATAAATTACGTACATATTTTTTTACATAATTAATTGACCGCTCCCCATAGGGGCTTTTCAGGGCCAATGATACACAATCAACGAAACGACGAAACAGAACAACAGCAATGACTGTTAAGAATCCCAACTGGCCGGAGGCAAACTAGTTGGCTATTTTTAAGTGCAGCTGGGAAGTTGAACCAGAGACTACCAGGATCAAATTCAGAGAGTGGTCAGAGTGGGTCTTGAACCTGGGATCTCTGGATCTCAAGGCAAACGCCCTAACCACTGGGCCATACTACCTCCTTGATGCAAGACTACGAGAAAAATATATAATGCAGTGAAATTTGGTATGGAAATGGATATCCTTGGTGGTTATCAAGAGAAAATGAGGAGACAGAGAGGGAGGCACAGGGCGTTGGCCTGGATATGTCATGTCCACGAAAGTTATTTTTAGAAGAGCGGAAGTCTTTGTTCTAGCGGAAGTCTGTCTTCCGAGACGTCCGCATGCAGTCTTGCCTCGCTCTTAGGTTCTTAGTGAAAAGAGAAAATTGCGGCGCACGTAAAAGGCTGATGAATATTTATATTCATTCAAACATGAGACCGAGGTTGGCCTGCATGCGGACGTCTCGGAAGACAGACTTCCGCTAAAACAAAGACTTCCGCTCGTCTAAAAATAACTTTCGTGGACATGACATATCCCAAGGGCTGGAACGGGAGCCTCCCTCTCTGTCCCCTCATTTTCTCTTGTGGTTATCCATCTAACAAGTAGTAACAATGGCAGTGAGTGAGTGAGTGAGTGAGTGAGAATCAGAAGCATGTGGCATAATACTCGTTTCGTAACCTGTTAGCAAATGCTCTGTCAGTCTGGATTGCATGTCCATATGTATATCTAAAACATTGAAATTAAACGCGATTGAATTTTAGAAGTGGTCTACCGCGTAAATAAATACTAGGACAAGATGGCAAGAAACTGATAGTTGGTTCTTACGTAGTTAACATTGGTTAAAAAAGACAATGTAAACCTCGAGATTGATTTTTGTTTTACCTTCCTTTTGCTTATACCTACTGAAATAATAATTAGAACCTTTAAAATTTGATACACACTTGTTACTTGTTTTGGCATTTTATTTTTTCATGCAACTTGATAACAAAACAAAACATTAACTGTAGCTTTTACTCTAAACATTCATTTACTTTTTGAGCTCTGGCAAACTGAATGGGATACCGTAAAACTCCGAAAGTAACGCCTTCCCCCCCCCCCCCCCCCCGAAAGTAACGTTCATTTTTTACGCTACTGTTAAATCCCGAAAGAAAACAACAAAGTAACGATCCCCTAGAAAGTAACGGCCCCATCAACAATAATGTCAAACAATAAAATCTACATTGTATGTCTTTAATGTAACACCGTCACTTGAGGATCGATTGATTAACAACTCTACAGCGAAATATCAAACAGTTGTCTCCTGTGAATACAGCAACTGGAATGTGGGAAAAACTCTAAAACGGTACCGTAAGGTATACGGTAAATATTGTCTCAGTTTTCCTGAGCTAAAAACGAATAACTATTTAGAAGCGTAATGCGTAGTGCGTAATGCGGATGTAGCAACCTGAGTGGATTAAGCAAAGCCAGAAACCTGTGGGATCCTTCGTTTACTTTTAACTTATCTGAATCCTACTGAAAAATTCACTAACACTACCTTACATTTTACGATATACATATTACGAACGCATTTACTTCTGAATTAAGTCATTTCCGCCTGCGAATATCTATACGAAATCGAACGAAAAATACATGTCAAAACCTCTGCTTTGCGCGTTGTCTGGCGAGAAAGACAATTGTTAAAGCTTGTTTTAGTTTGGTTGCGTAACCAGCATTTAATTTGAACAACTAAATATATTAAACTTTTGATCTCTAAGTTACGTGCCCTTTTTTCGTGAGACGGCTACCGAATTACATACGTTTTGTCATTAGTGAGCTTAAGACGACAACGGCAACGGCAACGGCAACGAGGAACGTCATCTCAAAATATAAATTTGCGTTGCTTTAATCGCTTCGTGATTACTTCAGCGTTTTTAATATGACGAGGGTGTGGTATTTCTTCAAAGATGACACCAGTCGGAACGCCACTCCATTTTAGGAGAGAAAATGAAAATTTATCCTCAAGTGCTGACGTTCTTCATAAAACCAAAAACTTGTCTATTTCACGTTGTTGTTTAGCTGACGACGGCAACGAAATGGACAAAAGTGAAAAACACACGTGCAGGGCGTGCCAAAGCTATTGTGTTTACCCACTAAATATGCAAATTCATGACGTTCTCGTTGCCGTCGCCGTTGTCGTTGCTTAAGCTCCCTACTATCCGAAAGTAACGGCTACCCGGAAAAAAAAACACGATAAATGATTTAGATTTGATTGCTCAAGTAATCGTTATGCAGATTTATCGCAAAAAGGCGAATGAAATGCGTGCCGCACGTGCAGCACGATTGTTTTTCGCCTTTTAACCAATGATAGTTGCATTATATATAAAGTTGTTTTGGTCGTCGTTGTTTCGTAAACTGAGCAGAAGGGAGTTAAAGATCTAAGACGGCGAAAACGTCACCTCAAAATATAACTTTGCCCTAAGGTGAGTTTCTCGCGGTTTGGCCTTAGAATATTGACAAAGTATATCCGAAAAAGTGTCGTGACATCGTAGCTCAATCGGTAGAGGGTTGTGGGTTCAATTCCCACCTACAATCTTGGACAAATAGATGGGAAATCTGTACCCCCCCTCCCCCCCAAATCAAGGACGGGAAAATGGCGTGTTTTGGCTTTTGCGCGGCTTCATCCTTGCCTTTTTTTTTGGGGGAGGGGGGGGGGATGGGGGTTTCCTGTTCCAAGATTGCTTAGGCAGAAGTTTTTTGTCCTTGTCTGGGCTCATTTCCATTAGAAGGGCTAAAGCTCACATGGTTCATATGGGTAGAATACTCGCACTTCACGTTACCCTCTAATAGTTAAGTCTATCCTAAGAATAAATTGGTACGAACGGTTTCAGAGCAAAAATAGAGAATGAAAGATTCACATTTGAACGCTCGGGTTGTCGTCAAAACCTCAAATTTCGTGATTTCACGTCGTTGTTGTGCAGAGAACAGCACGATTATTTTCCTCTGTGAACCAATGATGTTGTTGTTTCGTGGCGTTCTCGTTGACGATCGCGTCGTAGATCGTAAAGTGCCTTGTCTGTGTTAGGGAGTCAACGGCACGACGGCAACGAAAACGCCACAAAGTTTGCATAGTTAATGAACAAAAACAATAGCTTTGCACGCTCTGCACGTGCATTTTTGTACATTTTTTTCACGTTTTCGGGAACTCTGCAACGTGAAATGACCAATTCTCAAGTTTTACGGAGAACGTGAAGAATTCGAAATTTCTGTCGAGTCTTCAACACCGCACCTCCCAATTCAGTTCCTGGAAAGTTGCGCTAGTTTTTAGAAGTTAGACAAACCGACATCATGACGAAAAAGATTTATAGACCTGGCCCCAGTTGTTCGAAGTGTGGATAGCGCTCTCCACTGGATAAATCACTATCCACTGGATAACTCAATTGGTTTTGCTGGTGTTTATCCGCTGGATAGCGTTATCCACCTTTTGAACAACCGAGGCCTGAACTTGCAATTTTAAATGACGTTTTCGTTACCGTCGCGTCGTAGATCTTAAACGTCGTCTTGTGAGGTGTTTAGGCTTTGCCCTATTGTTTTTCGGTTTATTTTTGAAACAAATTGGTCTCTGAAGGGCAACCATGACACGTTACAATCATTCAATATTGTGGCGGCCGGGAAATTGAAAAATTCATGATCGTCTGACAAATGTGATTGCAAACATTATTTCCTCCGGTTTAGAGTTATAGGGAAGATATCGTTAACATCACCCATTGTCATTAATGTGCCATTAATGTTTGTTTCTGTGGATGGCACATTTAAATAACAAAAGCAATGTTTGTAAACAGATATCTTCCCTATTCTGTCGTGGAAGTTGTTACGCGGTGCAAGCAGAGAAGTAGCCCGTTTCCGAGTTGCTGCATGCCTCAGTTTCAAAGCGAGTCCTGGTGCACAACCATTCAAATGGCAATGAGTTGCGTATTCTTCTTCAAATCAAACTCATTTCCCTTACAATAGTTGAGCACCAAGACTCACTTCGAAACCGAGGCAAACAGCAACTTGGAAATGGCTCATTAATTGACTGTATAAGGCACGTACGGACCATTCAAAGGAATGTCATTAAATATGCAGAATTGGGGGTTCGCCGGCTTGCAATATGTCGTTGTTTAAGCTCACAATAGATATTCACTCCTACGGCTCGTGCAATTATGAGAACTTTCAAAACACCACTCGTTCCCATAAATCACGACATGCACGAGAAAGTTCCTACGATTTTTTATTCATTATATACTCAACAAAATTATTTCATAACTCTTTTCCCGTGTAAATCTGCAACGAGGCTACACTGCGAGCAGTCTCTCTTTTGCTCGAAAATCCGCCGTGAGAACGTGACATGCGAGGGGCGAAGCCGCGAGAAGCGCGGGCGTAGGAAGACGTCTCCCTACGCCCGCGCTATTCGCGTCTCTCGACGGATTTTCGAGCAAAAGGGAAAATGCTCGCAGTCTGCAACGAGGCTGCCTTCAAAGACAAAGTTACAATCGATTAGGATAAATATACAGTATTCCGCGCTTTTACGGCATACAAATAAGCCGATGTATACTTACCAACTTCAGTAAATTCTATTCATTCTTACAAATTAGCTTTATGAAGATGTCACCCTTCCTTAATATAATGCATAGATATGTACACATATATTATATTAATATTATGGTCATAAATTAACGTAACGACTTAACAGCAGTTCCAAGTTATTTTATGCTACTGAACTGCTATTTGTCAAAGAAATGCTAGGTTCGAGATCTACATAAGTTCAACATAATAAGGAATGGTACTCTCAGGTCCATTTTTCATTGGAACCTCTTCGAGGGACTCTCCTGAAGGGGCCTCCAATGGGGGTGAATTAGGGCCCTCTACCGTTACATAAACAGGAGACGAAGGACCATTCTCCTGATCCTCCTTTTGGTCCTCTTTGCATTCAACAGACCGCTGGTCAGCGCTGACACAGAAATCTAAATTGTCAAGACTTGCGCGGCTTGATCGCATAGCTGTAAAATTCTCTGGTTTTGCATAGTCGTATTCTTTGTCCGTGGATCTGTTTTCTGGAGGCGGTGAGACCTTTGCTTCGCTGTATACTGCTGGTTCTATGGTGGACATGTCTTGTGTTGGTCTTCTTTCCTCCATTGGAAGTAAATATCCCGAGTGATCTAAGAAGCAATGTTTCAAACACTTCATAAAGGGAAAATATCTGTTTACAAACGTTGTTTTTGTTATTTAAATGAGCCAACCACAGGAAAAAAACGGACCCTTTGTTTCGACAGCCAATGAGGCTCTGGTTGGCACATTAATGACAATAGGTGACGTCAACGATATCTTTCTTATAGTCAACGAATAAGACTGGAATAGATTAGATTTTCGGATTCTAGGATCTATAGGAATCTCTTTGTTCCATTGGAAGTATATTTTCCGAGTGATCCAAGAAGCAACGTTTCAAACACTTCATGTAGTAAACGAATAAGAATGGAATGGATTCTCGGGCTGGAATCTAGGAACGTTCTGGATCATTCACGTCTCCAAAGGATCTCGCGAACAATTATTCCGGAGTAGTTCAGCTCGGATTTCAAACAAGAATGAAACTATCGAAAATACTATTTTTCTGCTCTAGAAGCATACCCTCATCCAAAAAAATCACCAAGTCAGAGCACTGAATCAGCATTTAAACAGAAATATCTCGACGTGGTGACAATGTCTTCATCAGTCAAGTGCTTGATTTAACTATTGATCACGCAATTGTCAATCACGTGACCATTTCAGGAGGGAGGTCTAGGTCCTCATCCCTGTTACGCGTGGGTATGGTCATTACAACACTTTTATGTGTCACGTAAACCCCATGCTTTCATATATAGGTAGACTGCGAGTAGTCTCTCTTTTACTCGAAAATCCGCCGAGAGAACGCGATATGCGAGGGGCGAAGCCACGAGCCGCGAGTAGCGTGGGCGTTTAGAGGCGCTTCGCCCCTAGCATATCACGTTTTTCAAGCAAACGAGACTGCTAGCAGTATTATAATAAATATATAGGCGACTTACCTTCTTTGGGCTTTAACAGTCGCTGATAATCTGATCTGGTGCTCCCTGGTACAGGTTTTAACACAGCGTAACCTTTTCGAACGGGGTTACCAACTTTGGCATATCCGGCTTCACACTCGCGAGGAGCACAATCTGGGACGTGAAATGGGACAAATGCCGTTTCGTCATTGTTGTCTACTGGATTCCTCGCTGTAGAATAAAGCAAGAGAGAGAACCAACCTGTTGGTTATCAGCATTTCTCTATTTAACCTCGGAGTAACTTGTCGTAGCCAGTATCTCTGTGCGTTTAACCTTACCATAAGAATACAGACCACAGCACCAAGATCTCCCATGCAATACTCTGCGAATGGTGTGTGGTTTTTTTACGTCCCACAAGGTCATGAAAATTGAAAGGTTGCGAGACTACGGTTTATCGTATCATTACAAAATCAGGCAGTGAGGAATAGATAATATTCCACAGTGTACATAAGAAATGCTCACAACTTTGCTTGCTTTGTTCTGTGATAGAGACACCTAAAGTTTCCAAGCGAATCCCCTCAGTTAATTGACATCATTGACATCATTGTTCGCACTTTGAATGTCTTATTCTTGTTTTTCAGTCAAAAGACACTAAGGACGGTGCCTACTAATTCAAAGGTATTTCGCGCAGTTTATGCAGAATATGTGGGAAAAGCAGATCTTAACATGTGGTATCGAAATCCAAAAACAAATTGGGACTAAGGTTCCCCACAATTTTTCAAAGACAATTAATAAACAATATTTACAAAAATTCTAAAATACAAGGAAATGTATGGCGTTCTTTTCCAAATTGATGCTTTTAAGCTTACCTCTGAAAATGGCATGATTACCCCCAATTTTCTTTTTGGAGAAAAGTTCTGCTTTCTCCGCATAGTTTTAAACCACGCAAAAATATCTTTGTATTAATAAGCACCAGCCATAGGAAACCCGAGTATCTCGAGATGCGCAAAAGGTATGCGAAATAACAATAGTAGGCACTGTCCTTAACCACTCGTTTACGCGTCTGCGTGGTTGCATCACTATGGGGACTAAGGAGTTTTAGGAACGACGACGGCTACGGCAACGATAACGCCACAAAGCAAGAATATCATTGGTTAACGAAGGCTAAATAATTGTGCTGCACGTGCTGCACGCATTTCAGTGCATTTTTTGCCGCAGTCTAAACAACAACAACAACAAGAAACAACAAGGTAAAATCACCAAATTTCAGGTTTTGACGACAAGGGAACGAGAGCATACAACAGGAAATCGTTCCCATGAATCCAGTTGTATGATAGTTCGCCCCTATTGTTCAAGGTGTCTATGAAAGTTCGCCCATATTGTTCAAGGTGTCTATGATAGTTCGCCCATATATGATAGTTCGACCCTATTGTTCAAGGTGAACAAGATGTAAAAATCGCGAAATAAGTTATATTTTGAAGTGACGTTGTGGTTGACTATTCCGTTATGCTTGCTAAAACTCCCTGGTATAAAGGCCAAGTAATACGGGTAGCAATTTCCTTCAACTTGTCGCGCTCCCTATTCTTGTGGTTCAAATTTGACCTTTCCTATAGGCAGGGATAGGCCTCCAGAGCTTCGTAAAGACTGAGTTTATTTTCGTCTGACACTTTTTCACCTTCGTTCGCACACAGTATTCCTATTTCTCCGTCAGCCATGTTTGTTGTTTTTTTTAATTTGCCTCGATGTCGCGCTTGTCAGGGACAACCAATCACAAGGCTCATTGCATCAATTTGTTGCCAAAAGTAGAGCTTCCTTCCTACTCTCCGCAACATGTTGACACAACTTGCAACACAGGATTTTGTTGCGCGACCAGTTGGCCACGTAGTTGGTAATACGAGCAACAAAGTTTTTCAACTTGCAAAGCAACAGTGTTGCGCGACAAGTTGAAGGAAATCACTACCCGTATTATTTATCCTTAAGATCTACGAACGGCGACGTCGACGAAAAGGTCACCTAAAAAGATAGCTACATTAACACATCTCCAAGTATTTCGCGGTTCCTTCAAGTGACTATTGCAAAAATCGGTCGTTCCTTACCCATGAGTGACCTCTTTTTCCGTTTCTTCCGACGCCTGTGTGGAAAAACACAAACACGATTTTAGATCTCATTAAAACCTACCACACGTTGGAGCCAAATAAATAAATAAACAAACAGAAGGGCTTGACGAGCTCGTAAAAATTTAAAGCGAAATAGCATTGAACCGAAGTGTGTCCTGTTTGCTGACTGCAAGGTTAGACTGGGCACAAGCTCTGAAAGGAAGGCAGAACAGACTGAACTTCAATTCGTTCTAAGACTCCTTTCTTAACATCTCACAAGATTACAAATTTCTGTATAATTTACTTGACTGCTTAGATACCTGCTTGACTGACCCGCTGAAGATTCCGAAAAGATTACACGAGCAAAGTAAAACCGTTTATCAAACTGTGACGCACCTTCGATTACGTAATCAGAACGGCCCATACCTTATGGCTCGAACCATGCCGGTATTTACCTGTGGCCAACACCTGAAATTTCCGACAGTTGCTAAATCTTGATTAACGCAAACCGTGCTTGGAATAAATCATCCCTGAGAAAACTGTAGTACCCTGCCGCTATTTCATTTTAAGTTATGAGAGAGCTTAAGCAACGACGACGGCGACGGAAACGCGATGGTCATCTCAAAATATAAATTCACGTTATTGTAATCACTTCGTAACTATTTCAACCTTTTTATAATATGGCAAGGGTGTGGTAGTTCCTAAAAAATGACACTGGTCGGAACGGCGCTTAATTTAGGGGAGAAAATGAAAATTCATCCTCAAGTGATAACGTTCTTCATAAAACCTCAAATTTGGCTATTTGACGTTGTTGTTTTACGACGGCAAAGAAATGGACAAATGTGAAAAACGCCCGTGCAGGGCGTGCAAAGCTATTGCTTTTGCTCACTAAATATGCAAATTTGTGACGTTCTCGTTGCCGCCGCCGCCGTTGTCGTTGCTTAAGCTCCCTCTTTGCGACCGCCAGGTTGGTGCACAAGTTCGAGTTTGTGTACGATAGCGAGATTCGAATTTTAAAGTAATCTTGTCCACAAGTATCCAACTACTCCTTTCTTACTTACCCTGGTATAAAAACGTTTTTTCTCTCCTAAGAGCAACTCTCAGAGATTTCACTGTGTTCAACAAAAGGTAATTTTGCTTGCCAAAGGGGAACCCCTTAATAGGCCGAAGCGAAATGTTAACCCTTTAACCTTTTAATGTAGCCTTAAACTCTTTCCTTGCTAAGAGTGACAACTGTCGATTCTAATGTAAAGCCAGATGATTTTACTCGTCTTTGTGGAACGAAAGTGTTGGTAATAAGTAAAAGCATGCGACGTTGCTTTAAAAATTAGTACGTACTTTTTCCTAGAAGCCAAATCTGGAGATCGTTATTTTGAAAGTTGACGAAATTGCAAACGAATATATAGGGGGACTGCAAATGGGATACCAAAAATCCATTGAATCCGAAAAAAAAAAAAAAAAAAAATATATATATATATATATATAAAGAAAGAAATAAAGGAAAAAGGAGAGTCCAAACATTAAGTACATTTACCGAGTTCAAGCGCTATTGATTCAAACGCAAAGAAACACTACACTTTATATAATTATTCCAAGAAAGAGGGGCAGGTGTCTCTCTACTTAGCTAATCCATACCAAATAATCTTGTTTAGGCAATAATTAAAAGCACACAACTGACTTCTTTGCTTTCGTCAAGTCATCAAGAGTGAGTTACGTAAGAGTGTTGTTATGGCATGGGTGTGCTCTCCAGGACAGTCACAAATGAGTCTATTTTTAGAATATCTGTTCCCGCGAAAGTCAAATGTCATGTCCCTGAAAAAACAAGGCAGAAGCAGTCACGCGCGACATGGCTTCTTCTGATTGGTTAAAATTGGCGGCCCTTTGTTTGTTTCGCGCGTAAAGTGTATCTAAAAATAAATCCATTTGTGACTGTGCTAAGGGAAGACCGCAAAGTGATAGATCAACACTCTTATCTAATTTACCCTTGAAGTCACATAATCTGCTTTATACTTGCCTGAAGGTTTTTCTTTTCAGCGCCATCGAACACGGAAATCAAAGCCAATCAAACCAAATCAACTCATGGTCCACTACATGTCTGAAATCTTACCTCCGATTCATTTTACAGCACATCCAGACGATTGCTGTGAGTGCAAGTGTGGCTATCACTGCACCACCAGTTATAACACCAATGAGCCAAACGGGAAGCGAAACTCTTTTGCCAACAGATAATCCACTATCACTGTTGTCATCATCTGATCCAAAAGTTCCATCATCTTCTTCACGTCCAACTGATGCATTCACTCCTTCGGTAAACGGCTTTTCAGTCAGAACAGTTTCTTGTATTTCCTGGAAGTAAATTGAATGAGATTACAAGAGATCACTGTCCTGGCACGTGAAATGTTCACTTTCGGTTTCTGTCTGTGGCTTGTGCTTAATGTTCACTTCCGACTTCTTCCTGTTTCTTCCTGTTTAAGTACTTCCTGTTTCTGGTCACATGCTTAGACTGCTTAAGTTCTTTATGATTTACTTCAAGGGTGTAGCTAGGGGGGGGGGGGGAAGGGGGGGGTCCTGGGGTGGGCGTGACCCCCCATTTTTATGCAAACAACCTACAATATTCAGGTTGTGAAAACGCGAGTACCCTCTGTTTGACACACTGTGACCCCCCCCCCCCCCTCCTTTGAAAAATCCTGGCTACACCCATGTACTTACTTTATTCAAATACTGCATTTGAAATAGGGGACCCTGTAGGGAGCCCTATGAAGTGTCCTCTAACTAATCTAATACCTTATTATTTTGTCTTTGTGAAAATAAGTCTGACTAGCCTGTTGTTTTACTCCAAACATTCTTTCAATTTTACATGTGTTAATAAGGCTAACAGGCCAATTAATACATAAGACAAAAAATAATTTGTTGGCTGCCATTTTTGCATTAATTTTGGTCAATTAAATCTTGTCAGTAGCACAAGTACATAACTTGACAATGATTGCACTCACTGTGATGGAAGATGACGTGCTGGATATATTGACAACGTCAGTTTGTCTTGTGGGGAATGACGGTGATTCAACAATTGGACCTGACAAATGAATAGTCAGAATGGTGTTAAACCATGTTATTTTAATACTTTTGTAAGAGAGAACGTTTCTCCAAGCCCAGTGAACAACAATTTGCAAGTCACTGACCCTTAGTTTATTACAGGCAGGTACATTGTACAAAATTAATTAAAAGTCGGACTGGATCAACTCGGATCACTCACCTCGGATCAACGTGAAAAAAAGGATGAGACCTCCAGAAATCACCCTAGCCCTAATCTTATTAAAAGCTAACCATGGTGGAATTGGCGCAAACATCAGATAGTTTTGGCTTAAAAAACCGTTTTCGCTCGATCTGAGGTGAGCAATCTGATTTGATCCAGTCTAACGTTTATTAACTACCTTCAATTTTTACTTGGATAATGCAATGGTGATCATGTTGTTAACTCTTCACTCCGAAGAGAGACACTTAAAGGTTTTACTCTAAAGCCAGATGATTTTACTCTTCAATGGACCCCTGCCTCGGGTATTATATGACACCCGTTTTTCTGATTGCATGATCACATACATTTGGAATTGCAAAATGCACTGTTCTCTCCTGAGGAATCACGACTTTCCCATTTCCTTTTATAGTAACAGTACTACGATAATCTCTGAGGTAAATTCTTATTTGTGTTTTACTTATGGGTAACAGGTGTTGCCATTGTTGTGGTACATGTATGCACCTGTGGTTTGTGTCATGATAAAGTACAACATAAGGCATGGGCACCGTCATGTACATGGGACATTACTAAACAATGAAACACCGAAACACCAGAACAGCAAAACACGAAAACAGTGAAACAAAGCACCAAAACATTACAACTGTATGTATGACCCCACCATACATTGAATACTAACCGACAAAGATTGGATTTGAGGGCTACTGTCATATAATTAGGCCTAAAACGATATTTAACCTCAAATCCAACCTTTCTCAGTTAGTATTCAATATATGGTGGGGTCACACATGGTGTTTTGGAGCTTTGTTTCGCTGTTTTTGTGGTTTAGTAATGCCCATGTACAATACATGTGTGTCACAGCAAAATGGTTGTAGGTGTTAATAATTATTAAAGTTGTTCAATTTAAAAAGGATAGTGACATTACTTATCATGTTTATAATGACAATGATAAATTATACTGATCATTTCAGTGTCAGATCATTCAGTTCTGATCAGAAGCAAAAATCAAAATACAAACAACTCAACTGCAATTTAAGGAAAGTGTTTGGGAGTATTCAGTATTCAGCCACTGTATTCTTGCAACAATGGAGGCTTATAATTTAATAATTATTAGTAATTTTCCTGTAAGAGCTAGGATGTCATGAGCTTTATAGATTACAAAACCATGGGTTATTAAAGATACACTTATCTACTACATACCTAATTACATAAATTTGACACCTTTTAAAATGCATAAGAAAATTTTGCCTCGAAAGGGAGAAGTGATCCTAAGCTCGCTCTTTAATATTTTCCGTGGACTGAACCTACCAGCAAGCAATTGTCTATTTAATACAGACACCAGCCTGATATTGTGTCTGTTAGGTACAGTTTCTTTATAATTAAACTGTCCTTTGAATATAATTAATATACATTTTTGTTTCATTCATTGTGTCCTTTCAGGGTCTGAGCACATGAGCCCATCAAATTGACCTGCTTCCAACTGATCTTGAGTGGTTAAATTGTCCAATTTTTATACTGTACGTGTGAGGATCAATTCTCCATTTCACGTATAATCCACACTTCAAATATTTAACAATTATTCGCCAAAGGTGAGGAGAATATCAGTGAATAAAAACTGAGACAAAGTCGACGTTTTTTTTATCACCAATATTCACTGAGCCTGAGGTGAATAAATTATTGTTGTAGTCTACCCCAATCATTACATTCGTGATTATTTGAAAAATATGCATTTTCTTTAAAACAATAATATTAATTTTTGTGTCTGTCACCTCGACAGAACGACTTGAGGCCATTTTGAAAAAAAAACAAAACACTTATAAACTGGTAATTATCACGTAATAATCACTGCGCAGCAAATCAGCAATCACCTACATGTATGCAATTATACTAAATATATAAATTTCTTTCAAAATTCTACTTACATGATAAATTGGTGAAGCCATTCACCTTAAACACAATGCACAATGATCCACTGTCTTTGCCACCTCTACCTTGATTTTTGTTTGCACATTCTATGTGGACTTTGACAATTTTGCCTAACAATTCAGCCACTGGCTGTCCATTGTCCCACTGAACAAGCAAAAAAAAGAACTGATAAATGAACCTTCAACCCTTTCTATCACCCCAGAAAGTGTCCCCATTGACAAGTAAAATTGCCTGGTGTTAGAGTAAAGCCTACTTACAGTGAATGCCGCTCTTGGAATGGAAAGAGCAACAGAATTCAATTTGTTTTTCTTTCTTAAGTATTTGAATTTTGTATTCCCAGTGGGGTAAAAATAACAATAGCTCTAATTAGCATGAGACAAGCAAAACCTAAAGGATTCTGCAGACTGGTACTTGAAGTTAAATGGCGTCATCATGCAAATGTCCTATTGGGTAAAGGGGGGGGGGGGGGGGGGGGGGGGGGGGGAGAGAAGGGGGGGGGGTGGGGGGGGGCGGTGGGGGGGAGGGGGTGGATGGGGGTTTCTGGATGAAAAAAAAAAAAAAAAAAAAACAGAAACTAGATCCCCAAAGGGTAACGTTGGCATCTCTGAAGACAGCGATATCAAATTTTGAATATTACTGGGTATATTTTTGTTTTGGTAAGAACTAATGGTCGACATCTTGCCATGGATATAGCAAGGCTAGCAGAGGCCTTAGGCCAGTCCATAAAATTGCACTCAGTGAGAGGAGGACAGAATCCTCTACCGGCTGTGCGCTTTCAAAATGGCAGCCCATTACCAACTTTAGACCTTGCACAAGCATCCGCCTGCCAAAAACGCCTGCTCTGCTGGCTATTATTACTCCAACATGTCATGTCCAATTTGGACCAAATATCTTTATTAGCTCTGATTTAAGCCATCTGCCCAAGTTTTAATGTGAACTAAAAAAACTTGAATTTTGGTTCAATTTTAGTATTTTACTGTTTTCAGTGTTTTTCATTATCAGTAATTATTGTTCTTTATTCATCATAATAGTGGAATGGAACTGCATCAAAATTTTGATTGTAGAGAGCCTATCAGAATGTATTAACACCATTATAGACGTAGATTCAACATACTACCTCAAGAAAATGGGCATGCGTGTTAGCCTTTCTATTTTCATGGCGAATAGTAAATGGATTTGCTGCTTTGACAGGCTGAAGTTCTTTCCAGGGTTGCAAGATTTGATTGGTCCTGTAGTACGTCCTTGTAACGTCACAATCCTCCACTGGAAGACTCCGTGCTTTGAATTTAAGTGAGCTTGAATTATTGAACACTTGAAGAGGACCACCCCTGTTTTCTCTGTTGAACAGTAAAGTACATCCTGTGAAAGAAAGGGATACTCACATAAAATGGTCTTGTTGGTTTGATAATGATGGTGATGGTGATCTACATCTACATGTTCCAGCACTCAACAAAGTCTCTTTTTGACTTATGGCTTCTTAAGGTGGTCTCAGCTACAGTGTAGCTCATACATCTACACCACAAGCCTTTTGGAGACATATCACACCAAGCCAGCCACTTATGCTGTCCAAGAGAGCCGCAATACCGCGGACTCCATCCCCTATATGTACTCTTCTCCAACAGTGTGTGGGTTCTTTAATGCCCCACAGGGAAAGTTATGAACATGAAGGATATTAATTTTGTAGGGCCACCCCAGAGAGCATTTAAAAGTGGGGGGCTAGGCTCTGGTGTGGGTCACAGAAGTGTTAGGGGATTTTACGTGAAGAGATTTAGGAGATTTCTTTTTGCTTCACATTTCACATAATACACATACCAAAGTTATTAAGCTTTTTGGTGATATGGTGTTGTAGAGGCAATCCTTTTAAAGTTGGAGCTATAAGTTTAATAAATTAGGTGCCTTCTAAAGTTTTCCCTTTAAGGATCACATAAGACATCTTCTTGATCCAATTATTTTATTTTAATTTACAGATGCAGGGCCACTCTAATTAACTTTGTGTCAGCATCCTTTCTGTTACTTTCATTGAATATCACTGCACTATTATCATTATCTTTTGTGAAAATTTCACACTGACCAGCTAAGGCCAGCAGAGGAGTTTCAAAGCCAGAAAGAAATATCCAGCTACCCACCACATAGACCACTGCTAGGTATCATGAGCTAACAGGGACCAGAAGAGAATTTGATGATTTTTGTAAAGCATTGATTTTTTTCATCTGCCATATATGTTTCAACAAAGTTCACCCCACAACCTGAAGGGTAGGAACAAATATACTATACTCATTTAAGTCATTTTCATTCTAATTCTTATTACTATTATTATCATAATTATTCATTATTATTGAATATTATTTTCATAATATTATTCATACAGTACTTAAAAGATTAAAATAATGTGAGCATGCACTGGTGTTTTATACTGTCTGCAATCAATTTGAAAACAGTGGATAGAAAAAATAAAATATACAACGGAAATATGCACCTTCTCGAATGACCCTGTTCTCCACACAACGACCTTCATCTCCTCTGTAAGTCGATCTTAATAATAAACACTGGCATAAACAGCCATGTCGTGAAGTTCTCCATGTAGTGCCATTTATTGTCTGACACGGATTGACTCCTTTTATGCACGTTCCATTGTAATCGTAAAAGTGAATACGATCTCCACGTCTCATACGAGTCACCAAACAATCGCGTTGCTTGACCGATGAAAATACCAAAGGATTCCACAAGAGGAACACAAGGACTTGCGAAATCAACGTCACTGTCAGATAATAAACCATGTCTGCTTCAAATACTTGCGTAAAATATATTGCGGGAGTCTCAATGATCCTTAATTTTCTGACTTCGCCTTTGGGGCGCGCAGTTTCAAAGCTATGTGGATTGTAAACAAACGGCCTGCGATATTTCCTAGAATTAATTACAATTAAGCGGCAGCAAATTCTTAGAACACTTCATACAGTTAAGATTTGCTCGT
This sequence comes from Montipora foliosa, assembly GCF_036669935.1. Taxonomy (NCBI): domain Eukaryota; kingdom Metazoa; phylum Cnidaria; class Anthozoa; order Scleractinia; family Acroporidae; genus Montipora; species Montipora foliosa. Next base: position 27,520,869 of record NC_090875.1, read on the forward strand.
CGGAAGTCGTGTCGCATCTGGAGAGACGACCCTCCCAAAAAATTCTTTGACCGCGATCGAACAGTCTATCACGTTTTGAAGTAAAAATAGAACGCCTCCAGGGTTGAGCAGTTTGCTATCCAGCGCTGAAAAAATCTTCAATTCCAAGCTGTTGATTTCTCCTTCTATCCTGTTTTTCTCGAATATATTTGTCGATCATTCATTAATTAATGCAAGCAAGCTTCACTCAAAGATATTGAATCAGTTGCTATTTTTGGCCCTGCCATTAAAGATCCAAATTATGATATCGAAGAATATCCTTCTGAAGGTTCTAATATTCCTTCAACGTAAGTAATGATACGTTTTGTTCGTACATTTGCTAAAATACTGCAGGAATTAACGTGGTTCACGTGGTTGTGCATTGTGTGCATTGTCAGATTTCCGCCATCTCATTCAAGAAATGCGCGAGGCTGGAACGAGTCACCCACAGCTATGAGCATATGACGTGGGAGGGGTGGGGAACTATTCGCCGTTAATGAACATTTACTGCTAACTGCTTTTATATAGGATATAATAAACTACTTGAAAACGTTATGCAGTTTATTCAACGTGATAAAAAAAACGAAATTCAAAGCAAACGTCATTTTTAATAACACATAATCTCCTTTGGTTGGGGGGATGGTGATTTGGGGTGGAGTTCTCCTGCTAAGGCGATCAGACAGGAAAATATAATAGGAACAGGAAGCGATATAGACAGTTGATCAAATGAAAAAAAGAAAAACAAAAAAAACAATGATAACTATATATGGGGACAATGAAAATAACGAATATGATGCAAAGGCTATTGTTTTGTTTTTTTCGTATTTTGTCGCCGAAATAGGTCGAAAAACGAAAGTATGACAAGTTTGGACGTACGCAACTAAAGAGAAGTAAGTGAATCAAAAGCGAAAGGTGTTTATATTTACCTCAGTTTATTCGTGGACATGTGTTGACCAGAGAGCACCTGTGCTTGATGACTTTGTTGTTAATCGTGTTGGAAAATAATCAGGAAATCTTCGGCAGATTTCCGAAAGATCGTCGGATAGTAGTCGGGTAATAATAGTCCGTAATAGCCCAAAAATCCTTGTAAGTTCTTTGCCTGCTTTACATAGTTGAGAAGTCATTAAACACCATTTGAACTGTCCACCAAGACAGTTCTATAAAGATTTCATCAACACTTCTCTCAAAGAAATGTTTACATCAGTTGAAACTCTATTTTCTGCGAAAAAAGTCAACAACAACAAAGAAATCTACAGCCAAGATCTTTGCTTAGTAAAAAACATGACATCTTTTTTCCTTTGAAATTCATTGAACATATAATGTCGATAGTTTTAATTCGAGGCTGGCGATCAAACTTCTTTTTGCTTTTGGAAGAGATATAATATTCTCTCGAGACGTACCAGAGCTTGTCGGAATTTTTTGGAATATGCTAATGATATGCAAATCTACACTACCCACGTTGCTGAAACAGTTACGAAGAAAGATCCAAAATGGCGTTCCGGGAAGAAATGCTTATTTATGAAGCATTTCCGTTCAGTATTTGCTGCAATAATCTCTTGCTCACGTTTTTCCTGTTGCTGAAACCATCGAGGAAAAACATATGGACCTAGCAGCTCTGTGGTAGACCCCACTGGAGTGACAAATTTGAGGGGAATGAATTTCCAACGAAAACTTTTATTACTACAGGTAAATTTAAGTTTCAATATTTGTTTCTTTTAATTTACAAGTATTAAACACTTTTGTGAAAAAAGTTAATAGTAACGTATATTCATCGCACGCTCGGTTAGAATTTAGTTTTTTATTTCTTTCTGGATCAAGTTCAAGGGGGATAACAAAGCCGTTTAAATCAACTTAGGTGGCCCAAGCCAAACGGTTCAATAATCTTCATTGAAAAAAGCAGTAATATTTATTACATAGAATTCGATGAGGAGACAGGGAAGTTAATAGGTGGGACGGATACTCAAAATATATATGATATAACTATCTGCTGTTACTCGATTAATCCCCAGACATAATTAATCATTACGTGGTAGTAATCAATCAACGCAATTGTTAAATTTTAGGTGCTCCCTGTAAAGACAAGAGGTTAAATAAATCTTTACCGTTAGAGAAGAACTGATACTTTAAAGAACAAAGAAGTTGATTTTGCACAAGGTAAGGAGTTCTTGAATGTTTGGATGTTTCCGACAAGGAAATTGAAAATGTCATAAAATTCCTTCCTGCTTCCCAATTACCTTATATGTATATTAAATAATGTTATTTTTTAATCTTGTTCCATTAGACACAATGCGATATGATTCGAGATGACAATCATAGCGAAGGACCAAGTCAAGTACAGAGCTCAAAATGCCATTTAATTAACTGAAGGGTAAGATTTTAAGAATGCTAAGGTATTTGTAACGGAAGTAATTATCGGAAAACATAAGGAATACAAACGGGACTGGACGGGACGGTAGAAGCTGCAATAAACATTTAGCGGTCAGAAGCCCATTCATAGAAGTCCCGAAAAATAGCAACGGAAGGGGACGGGACGGCACGGGACGGCACGGGATGGCATGTCAATAAATATTTCTAGGTTTTGCAAGCTTCCCGATCTCTTCCCAACGACTCAAAAGCTAACCTTTTCGTACAAAGTTTTTTAGAGAAGAAAGAGCCAAGTAACTACAACGTTTTTATGCCTTGAAAATAAATGCTTCTCCTTGAGATAATGAGGGATTAAGTTACGCCTTCCAAAATACGACTCCAAATAGTTTCAAGTTTTTTGAGAAACGAACACTAGATCTGCACCAAAGACTGCTACAACAGCATTGCAATCGCTCTACATTGTCAAATGACTAGAGTTAAAGATTGGTAAACCTCTTCTACAGCTTTAAAATGAATCCGTATAATTTCAGTATCGATAAATACAATATTTTTTAACAAACGTTTTGCTTATTTTGGTGCAGGAAGGAAACGTCAGAGGTCCATCACAAGTCAAGCAAAGAGGAAGTTGATCATATGAAATATGAGGAAGAGGGAAGCAGAGGTAGAATAATTAGATCAGATAAATATTACCGTATTCACCTGTAGTAAGGCCCCACTGATCTGCGGCAAAAGCAAGCCTTAGGAATGCAATAAGAATGCAGGCTTAAGCTTCGACCACCCCTCCTATCCCAAAGAGACGCTCCCATAATTATGAAACCTACACTGCGCCCAATCGTCGTTTAAACGCAAGAGAATTTGGTATCACCTATGAGGTCACGTGTCAAACAATTCATTCCATATTTTCAACCATTTCAATATCACTTAAGTTGCAAGGAAGATGGACATCTGATATACGAAATAAATTCACTCAAGCGGAGCGGTGATATAAATTTACATGTATTTATGGTTGTCGTTAGGGGTTGAAGGAAGGGGGGGGGAAGAATAAATTACAGTGATCACAGATTCACAGGCAATGACGGCAGATGAAAGATTTATTCAATGCAGCCATTCAAGAGATTGAAGAAATGAGAGGAATTCTAGATCTTTTCGCTCGTCTATGGAAAATCAGTGGTATCTTTTCGGGATGAAATCAAGCTGAAGCCACACCTTTGATTGTTTAACCCATTAAGACTCAAAAAGGGAATTTGCAGGACCATAGGATGCTTTTTTCAACCTCAAATTTCAGTAGGGACTGATTCGATCTTAGTCGCGCGCGTTAGCTGCAGGGTTTCTGTGGGCCTAAGCACTTTTGCTTTTTTGATACAAGTGAGGCATTAATATGACAGGTTAATACGGTAATTTATCACCGAATACCACCGAATTCTACCGTAAGATTTAAGTTTTCATACAGTGCAACCTAAGATATATCTAACTTCTAGGGATTATCAATAGGTCCATCAACTAATGTTTTTCGAATTTATAATTCGCTTTGCAATGCAAACGATTTTTTTTTAACTTACAATTGAACAATTTTTTTTGAAAGGCGTTCGTTTTCCGAAAGCCGAATAACGACGACTTTTACCTCAAAATTGATTCTCTTGCCATGACCGAGTCAGGACGACGTTGACAAGTACAAAACGAAACCCGACACTAGCACTAGCACTTCAACGAAAACTGAAAATCAGACTAAACCGATGACAATGGGACCCTAATGACATTGAATCCTACAACCGACCAAGCAGCTGACATGCGGCGTATCGTAGCTACCGAAAACTCTTCCATGTACTACAAACATAAAACACGTACGCGATCCCAATGACCCTCTCAATTTTTGTTCGGGTCTCCCACTTTTGGATCCGTCAATTCCAATTCCACTCATCCCCTCGGGCATTGGTCTTGTATTTCTCCCTTTTTCCCCAGTAATCTTGCAAATAACCAAGGGTGGGTTCAGCTAATTCGTTCAAATTGCGATGTTCGGGCTTTTAGGAAAGTGTAAGAGGACAGCGTAATTATAACAAATAATACTCGATGAAATGATATATGAAATGGATCATATATAACTGCGGATATGAAATCAAATGAAGCTATGATCCTCGCAGTTATGAACGCAATTTTTTCCGCAATTGCGTAGAGAAGCCTGAAAAATTCAGGACTACAACGGGGTTTGAACCCTGTGATCTCGCGATACCGGTGCCACTGACGTTGGAAGCTGGTCATTTGTGGGTTCAAATGTTCCCGTGAGGAATGAATCAACGATGAAATGATATATGAAATGGATCATATATGAATGGCGGATATGAAATCAAATAAAGCTATGATCCTGAATTTTTCAGGCTTCTCTACGCAATTGCAAAAATTGCGTTCATAACTGCGAGGATCATAGCTTCATTTGATTTCATATCCGCAGTTCATATATGATCCATTTCATTTATCATTTCATCGTTGATTCATTCCTTACGGGAAGATTGGAACCCACAAATGACCAGCTCCCAACGTCAGTGGCTTCATAACTCAGTTGGTTAGAGCGTCGCACCGGTATCGCGAGATCACGGGGTTCAAACCCCGTTGTAGTCCTGAATTTTTCAGGCTTCTCTACGCAATTGCAAAAATTGCGTTCATAACTGCGAGGATCATAGCTTCATTAGAACAAATAATACTATTCAATGAAATGCTGAAGCAGCTGAAGAAACACAACATTTCTTACAAATAAGTATGTTCAGTGAAAACGACGAGCTACTCGCTAAGTCGACAGGTACTGTGAGGACTTGGTTTCTTGGTTCAAAAGTGTATACAGTGTAATGAGCTCTATAGCCTCTATAGTTGGACACTGACCAAAATGCCAAATTCTCTCTAATTACTTAACCATTACATCCTTAGCAACGCACCCCAAACAATACGTCAGTGGGCCCTTAAGTGGTTGACTGAATGACTAACTGAATAACTAAATGACTAGCTGATTGATTGATTGATTGATTGACTTGACTGACTGCTTGATTGATTGAGTCTGATTGATTCATTGACACCGACTGATTGATTGACTGGTTTACTGATTTATTCATTGACTATCTCAGTTACTGATAGATTGACTGACTCCTTGTCTGACTGATTGATTGACTGACTGTTGGGAGTGCTTGATTCTTTGACTGACTGACTGACTGTTTGATTGACTGCTTGATTGATTGAATCTTTGACTGATTGATTGATTGATTTAAAGAATGACTGAATGACTGAATGATTGATTGATTGAACGTCCCTTTGACTTATTTACTGATTGATTGACTGTCTGAATGAGTGAGTGATTGACTGACTGACTGATTGATTGATCAACTGATCGACTGATTCACTGACTGACTGACTGACTGATTGATTGATTGATTGATTGACTGTCACTTTGACTAATTGACTGATTGATCTACTGACTGAATGACTCTTAGACTGATTGACCAATGAAGAGGTTTGTTTCAAAAGAAACTGTGCCGCTGCATTGGTGGTGAGTGAAACACGAAAATTCGGTTTTATCAAACGAGTTGACAAAGGAAATTTAACCACCATGAAAACCATTTGTGAGCTGACGTTTCGAGCGTTAGCTTTTCGTCACAGATAATTGTGTTTCACTCTTATTAAACTACATTTTACATAGAGCTCACTTCGGCCAACCAATTGAAAGAAATCAAGAATCTTATTACCAAAGGAAAATCGCTAGCTAACTCCCAAAATCTCACCATCGTCATCGTCATCGTCATCGTCATCATCACTTTTAGAACCTCGTGCATTATTTCAAACCAAACATTCACAAACGTAACAACGCAGGTCGTCATATCGTTTCAGCATGTAGTTGCCATTACTATCATCATCATCATCGTCATCATAACTCTTAGAACCTCGTGCATTATTTCAAACCTAAAGTTATCAAGCCAAACAGCCTTAGTCGTGCTATCGGTTCAGCATGCACATGTACTTAAGTGCCCCACCAAACTTGTGTCGAACTATTTAGACAAAATCGTGGCACTCATAGTCGAATCACTACCGTCGTTCATCAAAAACAGCAAACATGCACATGAAATTTTTCGTACTTTCAGTTCCTCTGCAATGAACACTACATCTCTATACACTGTCACCCCTCACAGTGAAGCCATCCAAGTGATTTATTTTTTAATTTTTGTTTTGATCAAAGTCCCGTTGAAAAAAAAAATCATGCTTAGAAAAACTTTTTCGTCTGGCTGAACTGGCTCGGACTTTCAAGTGTTTTTCATTTGCTGACAAATTTATTGCTAACAAATCGTTGGTGATAAAATGGGAACCAAAATGGAACCAAGCTACCCAAACCTATTCGTAGATTATATCGACAATAAATTTCTCTTTCTACAACACACCAAAACCTGATCTCTGAACGTTACGTCAATGCGTCAATGCCAACCAGGAACTTTTCATACACGCGCAATTCAGCAGGTTTCTTTAAGAAACGGCCAACGCTCGAAAATCTCGGAAATCTTTCTTATGGTGGTTAATTTGCTTTTATCAACTCGTTCAGTAAAATCAGATTTTTTAGCTGATTGATTGATGGTCTGATGTATTGTTGATCGGCTGATTGCCCGCCCACCCGACGGACCGACGAACCGACGAACCGACGAACCGACGAACGAACGACGGACCGACGGACCGACGGACCGACGGACCGACGGACCGACGGACCGACCGACCGACCGACCGACTTCCGACTTCCGACTTCCGACTTCCGACTTCCGACTTTCGACTTTCGATTGGTTTTCTTGCAATAGATTTACCGTCAATTGACAAAAAAGAGACAGGTCGTAAGATGCCCCCCCCCCCCCAAAAAAAAACCTAAGTCAGTGTTGCCAGTCAATTAATGCGGATTGCTTGATAAACTACTGATAGCATTAGTTCTTCTGACATAGCTAGCATCTTTCAAATGGAGATTTTAAGAAAATTTGAACATTTGTATTATCGTGTTAGTTTACTCCCTTGGACTATATTTCACCTTACTCCAAACGCGACTTTTTAATTTTTGTCAATAAAAGAGGGGAATGGAACCGGAAACCTAAGGAATTTGTTTTAAATTGTTTCTGATACTGTCTCTTTTTTTTTTTTAGAGAAAGAAAATAATTATTATAGACCGAATGCATAAATGGCGGCCATAAAAATATTCTTTTGTTTATGTGCTAATTAGACTCACTAGCCTCGTTTGCATGTACAAAATAGAAAAGAAATGTTGCTTGAGAGCGAGGCTAGTGAGTCTAATTAGCACATAAACAAAAGAATATTTTTTTGGCCGCCATTTATGCATTCGGTCTATACATTATAATATATTATTTTCATTCTTAATTTTCTGGGAGGTTCTCTACCGGTAATTAAGAGTTACAAAGTTAAGTACACTTTATACGTATTCGTTCTTTTCCAAGCTTAGTTATTATTGATTTTTCATCTGGGATTCCTCGTTTTATGCCGTCAATTATGTCAGCTATATCTGGGTTGCACTGTTTGTATCAGCAAGCTTCAGTTCTATAACGGTACAATTCCCGCTCGCTTTCGTTGCATGCAGTTCACTTTAGCGCGCTATATTCTCGATAAGATTTCCTCCATGCTTTCGTTGTAATCCTAAATCAGATTTTTCGTAGCGCTGTCGTTTAGCTCTTAACGATACTTTTGCAAAATACGTCTTTATTTTATTGTACCGTTTGCACCTAAACACAAATATGTTTCGGTCCAAATATAAATCTCCCCATCCAAAGCAAACAGAATTTCGCTTTTTCTGTGCCGTGCAAGCCACGTAAACTTGGTCGAACTGGCAGTAATCTGGACTCACGACCGTGATGTGAGAGGCATGGGCCTACTATCCTCGATTTTACGTCACAAACTGCTTTGCATTCCAGAGAAGTTTGTGACGTAAAATCGAGAGTCGACCCATGCCTCTCACATCACGGTCGTGGGTCCAAATTCCTGTTAGTTTTGATAATTTTGCACTTGTTGCCCGGCAGAAAAAAAGCGAAAATGTCGAGGTAAGAATGGTAAAACATGTTTGCTTTGGGTGGGGAGATTAATATTGAAGGCGAGAAATATTTTAGATTAGGTGCACTTTAAGAAGGAAGCCTTATCTCCTACAGCAAATAAGCGTTAAATTGTTAAAAATACTTGCACCGTTGGGCAAAACGGAGATAAATTTAAACATTTA
>NC_090875.1:27534479-27546979 GCF_036669935.1 Montipora foliosa
CGCCTCTGTCTAAGTGATTATACCTACTCATTTGCGCCTGTATCTAAGTGTTTGAACATGGTCTTGTGCGACTGTGTCTAATCGTTTGTATGCAATCTTGTTTGCCCGTCATTAAGTGTTTGTATGAAATGTGGTGCGCCTGTATCTAAGTCTTTGTATGCACTCTTGCGCACCTTCGTCTAAGTGTTTGCTTGTACTAATGCGCAACTGTGTCTAAGTGTTTGTATGTACTCTTGTGCGCCTTTGTCTAATTGTTTGTATGTAATCTTGTTTGTCCGTCTCTAAGTGTTTGTATGAAATCTGGTGCGCCTGTGTCTAAGTCTTTGTATTCACTCTTGTGCACCTGTGTCTTAGTATTTGTATGTACTCGTTTGCGCTTGTGTCGATGTCTTTGTGTGTTCTGTTGTGCGCCTGTGTCTACGTTTTTGGATGCACTATTGCGCAACTGTGTCGAAGTCTCTGCTTGTACTCTTGCTCGCCTATGTCTTAGTGTTTGTTATGTACTCTTGTGCGCTTGTTTCCAAGTGTTTGTACGTACTCTTTTGCCTCTGTGCCTCGGAGTTTGTATGTAATCTTGCACGCCTGCGTCTTAGTGTTTGTATGTACCCTAATGCGCTTGTGTTGAATTGCGTTCAATCCGCATAATCTACCAATGCCTCCTTAAAAATCTCAAACTTTCCGCTATAATAACTAACAGTTACGTAAAATATAAGATTTAAATATCAACATTGAGCGATCATATCAAAAGATTTTCTTATTGCGTTTTGCCGGTAGAACTTTCAGCACGTGCAATATATTTTCATCAACGCATATGTAAGTGAAACACTTGCTCCGTCCAGCAATCTCAAAGTCACTACTTCTTGCGCCGAGTGTAAAGTTGTAAACAAAGATCGCTCAAAGTTGTAATGGTGGCTTGCAAAAATTATTTTAAACCCAGCTCTGGCTTCCGATTTCAATGGCGACCTCTAGATTGATTTTCCTCCTCGTATTGAACGTGTTTTCCCTTTGCTTCTCATTTGCTTCTTCTATCAAGTTCTGTTACGCGACGTCAAGTGGAAAATCCAGGCACTGTCCAAAATTATGATCTTCTTTCTTCTTTATTGATAGCAAGTTTTTACTTAAGAAAGCTACTACACTATGCTAAGCCACCATTTAAAACAGTAACAATATGATAACCCTTCTTAGCTTTGTCGAATTCACTTGACACGACCATTTAGTCTTTTGTGTTGCACTCGCTGTCCACTTTGAAGATGCCCTGAAATTAAGATAAGAAACAAAACTCTTTAAATATGGAAAACTACTTTAAAAATTAAAAGAAAAAAATCAACGAGCAATGTCTATAATTTTCGTAATATTTACCTTACAAAATGGCGGTATGGCTTGAAAATCCGTTTCCTGGCGTCTCTCTTTTCGTCGTTTTGGAGCTGATAGTTAGCTGCAAACGAAAATGACCATAGGTAGCGATTAATTTTAAACATTCCATCAAAACTACCACACGATTTTTGCTTGTGTATGCTTGTTTTTTTATGTCGCTTTGTCAGCGAACGTGATTTTCAACCGCAAAAATTCTCGTCCTGAGAGACTTAAAATTTATGCTGCAATGCGCTTAGTCAAGAAGAAAATAATTGAATCATTTTAAAGGGAGAAGACCTTGAAGCGCTTTTATTTGCAAATACGTATTTCTTTTGAATGTTGGCAATTCTTAAATTTCCTTTGCAATTGAATTTAAAATCTAACGAGGAGACTTGAGCACGTGCGAACACTCATAAGATTTCTTTGCTTAGCTTGCCGTTTTTATCGCAGAACAGCGAAAGCAAAGTTTCAGTGTCGACGAAGCTTACCTTGACTTTAAAGGTAAAGAGTCCTTCCTTCTTTCCAAAGCTGTCTTTTGCACCAATTCTCTCTCAAGCAGTCGCCTTCGCGCTTCAAAGTTAAAATTAAATGGCGTATCTCGGAGACCTCTTCACACGACAAGAAGGAAGCAGATTCTGGCAAATTCAGGAATTTTTCATGAATAATGCAACGCAAGTTTGGAACCAATCACAAGCAATTACGTCATTGATTTACATTATGCTGTTTGCGCACGCTTTTTTTGAGCGAAGCACGAAAACTAGAACAAAAGAACAGAATTACGGGCTCGCTGATCATCCATCTTTGGTTTTTCAGAAGTTTGATCATCACGAGATGCAAAGAAAGATTCAACGTTTCTGCAGGTGAGAAATACAGCTTAGAATGGTCATGTACAATTGTGTCATTTCTTTAGCTAGGGTTCTTTTTTTGCTCTTGTTCAGCAGCAATGTTTTTAACGGCGACTTAAGACGTTATTTACTTCTATTCCCATCGGACTAGTTTGGGCCACAAAGCGGTTTCTTACCCCCAGGCTCTCTTTTTACCTTTCGGCAAGATACGAAAAGGGAAGGAGTTTGGGTTCAAGGTTAGAACGTTAAGTAACGTCATATGCGCTATTGTTATTGTTGAGGTCTCAATTGTTGAGTCTTTCGTTAAGCATCGTGCCGATTGGGGTCAGTTACAACATTTCTTTGTCTATATGCTAACTAGCCTCATCTCGCGTTCCTATTTGGCGATTTGGCGGTCATTTCTTTGTTTTGATAATCCAATGTGGCACCCGTGTTTTAATATGTATACACTCCACTGGAACAGAAATCGCTTTAACAGTAGTGAACAGTTAAAGAAACAATGCAAAATTCAACAACTTACAAACAATGGATGCCGTTTTGTGTCACTCTTTTGAATAAGAACCGTTGTGTTATTGTCACATAGACCGGTCAACATTGTTTATGCTATAGCTTTTGGCCGCGATAAAAAGGTTTTTTGGGTCTTCATGCTTTTATCAATCCCTGCTCGACTCCCTTGACTGTGCAAAATTCTAAAGAATTTGCTACAATGTCGACATCATGCCAGACAAGTTGGAGAAAAAAAGAAGAAAACAAAGGTCATCTTGAAAGAGAAGAAGTTCTTTGGGAATTGAACTCTTTTTAATGTATTTTTTTCTTTTTTTTAAAGAAAACCCATACATGGCTACTGGTCACGTGATGGAAAAACGCATCACGCAAGAGGTTTTATTCAGTCAAATGGACGAACACAAGTGGAATCACCAGTTTAATTCAACAGGATTTGGGATGAGTTTGGAGGTATGTTCTATAAATGCTCTATACCGCTCCAGCAACTTAAAAATTCAACTGGCAAAGTAGAATAAATTCAAGTGAAGACAATTGAATGGTTCGCCAAAACAAAAGCAATACACTAGATCGTGACAATATCCAGCCATTGTTTTACTAGTATTGTTTATTGACTCGATCTGCGCCTGTGTACAGGCCATTGTTATGAGTTTATTTACATTGCTAAAGTATTCAAGAATTCTTTGATTGCAAATGACGTCACGGCAGCCATGTTGGTTTACAGAACAATAGCAGAAAAGTCTTTTGGGAATTTGACTCTATTATTATGCAAAACGTGACCTACATTTTTCTATTGTTTTGGCACCAACATGGCCGTCTTATCACGTGAGTGCAATCAAAGAATTCATCACATAAAGTAATTTTCGATCAGTTCTCTGCTTTAGCAATGTGAGCGACTAAAACATCTAAAAAAATTGTTCGTGTTGGCCGTTTTCTGACTTCATGACCTAAGGATATCAAAGGATATGTTTGGTGAAATAATTACGACTAATAGCGTTCAGTGACTTGCAAAACAAAACATTGAAATAATAACAATCAATTTATTATTGTGTTAATTTATTCTAGTTTTCGGTGGTAGTAAATTAAATTTTACGTTTGTTTGTTTTCCTTGGAATTCAAGATGAAATTGTCGCTTTCAGAAATTGCACCGAACAGGTAGTGAAATGCTGAAGAAGAAATATCTGGATGGAGCAACGTTAAGAATCTTTGATGACCCCAAATGGAAACCAGCGAGCAACACTATTTGGACCTTTTAAATGGCATTTTCATTGTTTATTATGTATTTTCATCGTTTATTGAGCGGAAAGCAATTTCAGCCAATCGGATGGCAAGAATTTGGTCACGTGACCAAAACCGACCAATCATAGAGCGAGAAGTTTTGGAATTTTACAATGGCGGATGACCGTGGTCAGTTTGCGGAATAAACAAAAATTGTGATTGGTCAGTTTCTGTCACGTGACCTGAATCCTGCCACCTAATTAGCCACGTTAAAAAAAAAATTATTGAATAATGCGACAAAAAAAAAAAAACTTGCGCTATCTTCCCCCCCCCCCCCTCTCTTTCTCCTTTTCACGCTTCCTTCTCTCTACTATCCTTATCATCAGCTGTCCCCTCCCCTTCTGCTATTAACTCCCTCCTCTTTCTACCTACTAGCACTTACCTTTATCGTGGTTTCCTTTTACCTACTAGCACTTACCTTTATCGTGGTTCCCGTTATTTATCTACCTATCTATTCTGACTGTTTGCCTACTTGTCAACCCATTCATGCCCTTATTTCAAGGGCCTTGAACTCCCGCAGCTCTGCTTCGAACCTGAGATCTCTCGCACCATAGTCTAGCACACTACCAACTGTGCCATCTAGACATCTGCGTTAATAACTGCAAAAATTATGATAGTCATTCCTTATATAATTTTAATCTTTAGTCCAGTGCTTTGAAAAATGCTCTACTGATAGGTTTTAGGTGAAAATACGGGAGCAAGACTTCAGATTACTTTCAGTAACATTTTATTTTCCACAGAACATACTAGTTTCCTGACTTTTAATTAGATGTATCTATGTCTTTCCTTTTAGGCATAGACGCTCTAGATTCAAAGGAGAGCCTCACTCACCGAGATCAAGACGCCCGTGGAAAGGCATTACGACATTTTCAGGGGTGTGAAGGGAATAAATAACAAGGACATCGAATTTGTGTCGTTTTCATTTCATTTATTTTTTCATGTTATATCAAGTAAAGATACAGGAATAAACATCGCCTCATATAACAAATCAGCTTTGTAAAATTGTGAAATTTTCTTACTATAAATTCTATTGAAAGTATATAGACTATTTTTTAGTCTGTTGGTTATAATTGCCCTTTCCTAAGTGATTTTCTTCGCCACCATGACATTGCCCCTTTTCTTAAACATGCAGACTCCAGTTGGCGGATCGGTAAAATCAGATTGCCTTAGGACCCTACAGTTACGCTATTTGTAGGCCACAGCGCGCGTTATGTATTAGCCAGCTTACGCACGCGACGTTTTTGAGATGCGCACGGCAACCGGAAGTGAACATTCAGTGTCTCCCAGATTTCAAAACTGATCATCTCTAATGGAGAAGCGCACCCTGACTGCAGAACCTTTCTTAACTCGACGAGAAAGAAAGGACTCTGCAGAAATCGTGTGAAGTCTTTATTGAGTATGCGCAAGCCGCTGCTTGGATACAGTTTCAAACCCAGGCCAAGTCTCGATTGCACTCCCAGATGCTTTATTGATTTTCTTACTATTTTATTATCTTTGCCAATCAAGCTGGCAGAGCGCCATTTGTAGATGTAGTTACAAAGGCAGCACTTTCTCCTCAGTTATTTAAAGACCTGAGTGTTGGTCCGGCCAGAGTTGAACTCGCGACCTCCCGTGTGACAGCCCGGTGCTAAACCAATTGAGCCACTGGTGCGCGGTGGCACACAGCTCACCTTTTTTGACTAGATTTTGACCTTCGCCTTTTCAAAAATATGATGCACCCGCTGCCTAAACCGGTTTGACTGGATTAACAAGCCCAGAATTTTGGATGCGGCGACTTAAAAGACTTGACATGATTTCTGCAGAGCGGCCTCTTTTGCTCGCCCGCTGGTGAGTTTTAGAGATGCTCTGCTCGCAGAGTGGGAGAAACGATGCTTAGCCATATAAATGTGGTTGTGTGAGGAAAAGGTAAAAGGGAAAACAGCTCACTTTTTGTTTCAGTCCGCGTCGCTTGCTTGAACTCTCTAATATTATTGGTAAAGGGCACAAAAGTTTGGATTTTGTGGTAAGTTTAAGTAATCAAAGTCAAAGGCCTCAGGTGGGCGAATCTATACTTGCCGCAACCTTAATTCCGTCGAACAACACAAAAACCTCCTCCATGATCTACGCATGCTTCAAAGACAAGTATTTTGGCCTCGAGTTCTTAGACTTAAGGCGCAAAAGAATGACAAGCTTTGCGCAGCATTTCTTCCAACAACAATAGAGAGCAAATATTTTCGGTGGTATCCATGACCAGTTTTTGGCGCTTGTGGAAAAGCCCCCTTAAAATGATTTAATTGCTAGTCGTCTCACCTAAGGGGAAGCGTCAAAAAAGGATGTTAGTGGAAATCTCATATTTGACAAAACCAGGTATCTCTTAAGGCTTAGTAGTTTACACCTACGACGCAAAAGTACAAGGACCATAGACCACTTTCATAAATGGCGACCACTTTTACAATCTTTTGTATTTATGTTAATTAGACCTACTGGGCTCATTCTGAAAAAAAATTCTTTTGAAATTTGCCCGTCATAGCGAGGCTTGGAAGGCTTATTAGCATTAAAACAGACAAATATTTTATTAGGCCGCCACTATGAAAGAGGTCTATGGACGCTCTAACTTGTTGATTAAGGCCTTTGTCTTAACGAAAGGCATTAATAATCAAAGTTTACAGAATTTACCTAGGTTGCTTACGCGATTGCAACTGTCGCATCTGTTAACCAGTTCCTAAGTTTGATTCTCTACTGATTTCTTCCAAGGCCTAAGAAACATTTTAAAACTAGATGCTACTAAACAGTTTTCCAACTTGGCTTCTATCTAACTTTTTACCTTCGGGGTCAAAAAAGAAACAGGCTCCAAACACGTATGCATATTAGGAAGAGCATCGAGTCATTTTCGTATATATAATAGTCGAAAATCAATAAAATATATATGTAATATGTTTATACAGTTAATCATCTGATCTTTCCAGTTGCTTCAGAGATTATTGCTTCGGTAACGTCAGCATTAAACTGCTTGGGTGCTCTTGAAGCTCTTAATTTATAGGTGCAAAACAATCAGTAAAATGCAGGAAGACGCAAAACACCTCGTGAACAAAATAATAGAGATCCTAAATTTACGTACACTTTTCACAGTCCCTTTGAACTTATGAATATCAAATGTAGCTGTCATCTAAGTTTGTAAAGGAAAGCGAAATCTGAAAGGAGTGTAAGATTGGTTTTACGCGCGCACGGCGTTAGTTGTCGTTTCTTTTGGTTGGCTGATTCGAGGAAAGATAAAGTCTAAGAGGAATGCATTTGGCGATCTTTCCAGATTGCGCTCGGCCAACACAAACCAAGATGGCGGAAGCTTTACTACAGTTTCAGAGATCCCAACGATCTGTGATTGGAAGCGTAATAAACAGGTTTTCTGGCTCTAACCACTACCCAACCTTTGTGCAGATCACAAGCAGAGGAAACAATCGACAATAGGCCTCATTCGCTTACATATCAGGTGCTCCCAAAAAACTCAAGCGACAATGTGTGCAGAGTATTCTCTTACAAAATTGAATATATCCGCTATACTCTTTCAGTGAACAAGAGTACAGCAATATGATCTGCACAGAGAAAATCAAAGATGCGCAGTTGTCAACCACTATCTTGGACAAAATTCTCGGGAAAAACCCCGGCTCAAGCATAATTTGATATGCACTAGCAACCCCCCCCCCCCCCCTTCCCCCATACCAATGTTGATAATGTGGTGCAAATACAGTGCAAACCTTCGGCCGTTTCTAAACAAACATTAGAGGGGGGGGGGGGGGGGGGGAAGTAGGGAGATTTTAATCTTCACAGATAATTAGGGAATGAGCATTTTAAAGTGGTGTTTCACATTTTGCCAACGGTTTTTTTCCAAGACTGCAGTTCTAATGCTACTTATTTTTATCAATTCTTCAAAAAATATTTTCATCAGCCCTGATTGGGTTGCAAAAACTTGTTTCTTTAGGCAAAAAGAAATAAATACAACTACGTAAATGAATTAACTCATAAGTGCTTAACAATCTCCTTGGTATCGTCACATGATTTGCAATCGGTGGCAAAAACAAAACTAACACTCAAATGATGTTTGTCTGTGATTGTGAGAAGATACTTCTTAAAAATCTAAACCTGTATCATAACAAATCTGTGTTCCTCTTTGCTGGTCCATTCCATTTTCAGCTCTCTGTTTGAGCTGAAAAAAATGAGATCATCCGTCAGTTAAGTTTGTTTTTGGCAAACCCAGGTCCATTCTATTTCAAACCTGGCGCGAAAACGAAAATGTTTAATCTCCGTTAGTTTAACGGAGACACACTCTTATAATTAAATAGATATAACAACTCCCCGTATCGCCAATTGTACTACATGGAGTGACTTTTGACTGCTTTGTAACAAGGAAGGGGGTCTAATAATCGAATTAATACCCTTGTACTGCAGTTGTCTCAATTTGACTAAGCCATAGCGGATCCGAAAAATTCAGAAGTGGGGCGAGAGGAATTCTCTTTAGAGTGAACCCCTCACCCCCTTACAACCCCACCACAAAGAAAATGTATTTGATCACTGTTACTTGATCACTCGTGTCTTGGAATTCACAACTTGTCTCCCGAAGGCTGAATTTACACTGAGCTAAAAATAAAGCTTACTTTTACCCTTACCTTATTGTTAGAAATAGGTAGCAAACGCTTAGACTTAACGGAAATTGGGCCTGCATCTAATTATTGGTATTTCTGGACATATTGAAAACATCTTATGCTTAAGCCCCCTAATATTTGCCTAAGAGTAGTTTATAATTTTACGAGGATAAGTTGTTTTAATATTAAGCTCCTGGGGCCCGTTTCTCGAAAGTCCCGAAAACATTTCGGGCCCGAAAAGCCATTTGCGAAACTGGCAACCGCTTGTCTGGGAACGCCGATCTTTTAACATGTTTTAAAGGTAACAAAAATAACAATTATTGCGAAGTTTGACGACTTAAATCCTATCCGTTCTAGATACAATGGGAATGGTGACACCCGAAAATGGCCCGTAAAGTTTCGGGACTTTCGAGAAACGGGCCCCAGGCCCGGGTTGCTCGAAGCATGGTTAGCGCTAACTAGCCTGAAAACCATGGAAACCTATAGGCTGCACAATAGCGCTAATCAGGGTTCTAGCAACCGGCCCCGTGGCACTCCGTCGGCAAGTTATGTCATGGCCGCCATGTTGGATAACACAAATCAAAGATCTCTTATTAGCATCTTTTGTTCTTCATGCAGCATTTAGAAACTTCACCTTTGTTATATGTGTCCTTAGAGGGTGCTTGGAAACCGACCTCATGAAGAACGAATACGTAATGCGCGCAGAGCTGGTAAGAGATCAGTTGTTTGTGTCATTCAACATGGCGACTACAACGCCCCGAATAAACATCGCTGAGGTCCAACTTAAAATTCTCGATCGAATTTTTTGCGCCTGCGAGAGAATGTATCAGTGCGACATATAACTCTTATTTAAGGATCTAAGCAAAAATTCCTCTCTTCTCTTGTCAAATGGACAGATGAGATCGGGCAAATAATGCAGCCTGCGTAAATGAGACGATGCCATTTCGTATATTCAGTGCAACAGGTTTATCTTACCTTTCTCGTCGTCGTCGAAGTTTATTGCAATTTCCAACCTTGTTTGGCGTCCGTACAACACAGAAAAATACAGTCCCAGTTTTCATATTTCCACCCGAGACAGACAGCAATTTTAAAATCATTAATTAACATGAGCATGGTAGGCCGGGAAACTAATTATTTTTTATGACAATATATGTAAACTCAAACGTCACGTGAACACCTTTGGCACGAGTGGTGTTTCGACGATTTTCCCGCGGTTCAATGGCACGGACAGGGTGGTCTTTGTTGTTTCCATGCTCTAGTCAACGCGGGAAAAAAAGTTTATTTTGCATGTAGTATTTAAACCTAATGTACGTCCTGGTGATTGGTTGTAAAAGCAAGGAAACAAAGTCAGTGAAAAAAACCTGCATTACCAGGTTCTTGAATCACGTGATCAGGTATGATTAGAAACCCTCACCCTGCATAACAATAGTTGACAGTGACATAGTTCAATATCCCTTAATCACTCGACGGCCATATTGTGTCCCGAGGGATTGTGTCCCGAGGGAAAACTTTTGTTTTTGCGCACATAAACTCGTTCCCAAACATTTCAACTCGAGGCTCAGGGTCCGAAACATATATGTCTACCGCAAGGCCTATTATTGGAGGACAAGTTCGGGACACCAACAATGTCGCGGTGACTTCAAGTTAAAACCGGTAACAAGGAAAAGAAAACTACAGTAATCTTTAGACGCAAGGCCCTCTGTATATTAGAGATTGGCGCAAATGCGAAGACAAAACACCACAGACACCTCTATATGCGTTGTCAGAGTCTACGGCACTACTCCGAAAAACCCCCGAGATTTGGACTCGCTCTTCGGTCATTCCTTTTAGATTCTTACCTTACCTGTTTTTATATTGAATCGTAAAATATTAGGTCATCGCTAATCCCATGAAACTGAGTCAGTTTAAAGAGAAAAAAATTAAAACAAATAATCGCAGCGAATAGACAATTCATGTGCAGTAATAATTATTCAGGACAGTTGCTCTTAGATCGGTTTTCAATTGAATGTCGAAAGTAATTAGGGAATTGCTTTGTTTTTGCCTTACTTTACTTAGTGATTGGTTCAAAGTTCTCGCGCCACTTTTTCAACCAATCAGAAGTGAAACCAAAACCAATCGCGGCTCGCGTGTGAACATTTTTCCGCGCTTTGTGTCGGCTACGTGTAATTACTTCGAGTTTGATTGGTTTACTGGATTGTCTCCGTCCTTTTTGATTGGCCAAAGTAATTACTTTGGTTTTGGTTTTACGACACTCATTTGAAAACCGCTCTAACTTGGAGTCTTCAACTGTTATATGTCCACTTCGCAATAGAAGTATGTCTTAAAGAGCAATTAGATGACAGCTTCCTATATGCTAGTCTCCTTCGCAGCCGTTATTGGGGCATCACGCAATTCCCCCCCCCCCCCTCTCCCCCGTTCTTTGGGGGGAGCGTTGCGTGACATACTCAAAACGGCTGCGAAGGAGACTACCCATATGCAGAAACAAGAAAAATCACGGCGGAACATCAGTCTAAAATAACCAAACGTAAAAACATGATCATCATGATTCAAAACTGCCAGTGGTAACAGTTACTCGCTGCTTGAGACAAGCTCCTTTGGCTAATTAAAATTTTACTTGATGTTTGGCTCAGTTTGTTAAGGTCGTGAGTTCAACTCCGGCTGAACCAACACGCAGGGTCTGGTTTTAAATAACTGAAGAGGAAGTGCTGCTTGACAATAGAGCGAGCATCAATCGAGTGTCGTGAAACCAAAACCAAAGTAATTACTTTGGCCAATCAAAAAGGATGGAGACAATCTAGTAAACCAATCAAAGCTCGAAGTAATTACACGCAGCCGTCACAAAGCGCGGGAAAATGTGCACGCGGGAGCCACGGTTGGTTTTGCTGTCACTTCTGATTGGTTGAAAAAGTGGTGTGAGAACTTTGAACCAATCACTGAGTGAAGTAATCATAAACCAAACCAATGCACTAATTACTTTCGACAGTCAACTGAAAACCACTCTAGCATCTGTAAAATTGCTTGACTTTTAAGTCTTTTCGGATAAGGACAGTAAACCATAAGCCTTGTCTCGCCCTGTAGGCGTTAAAGACGCTATTAAAAAAGATCGGGGCACGGAATTCCCGGTGAAGTCGTCTGCCCTGAATTCTCCAGCAAAATGTTGCGGGCTTGGCAGTGATGTCTCAAAACGACTTATGAAGTATAAGGCCACGTAGTAAAAACAGTCATAATACAAACGAACACGTAGATCTAGATGCAGATGTCGTACCTTTCGTTATTTTTGGTTTTTTCTTTTTCTGTTTGGAGAACGGATAGGCGACATCGCAATGTTTTTCTCCTTTCTATTCCAATGCTGGATAAAACTTGAGCTCGCTGTTCACCTGCCTAAAGTCTTGTCGTTTAACGATCCTCACTGCTGTAAAAAAAATGAAACCTTTTGTACAAAAGGTCAAAGTAGTGGCACTATCATGATAAAAAAAATCACTTCCTTTTTTTCTTTAGTTTTCGTATAGTGTGTTTTTGCTTAACAACTGCCTGACAAAATTTTCAGCTTTGATTTTCAGTATCCAAAGGCTGTTTACTCATGTTCAAAACTGACCGACTGGACCTCGGAGGGTTGGATCTAGGGAAAAGTGACGTCATTTACTTGATCCAGCTCTCTCAAGATTTCAGTTCAGTAATGTTAGTAATGGCGGACCAATAAATAGGAAAATTCCAGTGACAATATACAAGTGTCTTGTTAAAATTAAGGCTTAAAACTTGGCTCACTTAGTGTTTAGTTAACATAGTTTTGAAATCCATGGGAAACAAAAAGATTTTTTTTATCATAGTACCACTTTAAAGGTCTTAAAGTAAAAGTATAAGTCGCTTTACGGTCCCCAATGCCGTAAGAAAAACGAACCTTGTTTAC
>NC_090875.1:27551979-27556979 GCF_036669935.1 Montipora foliosa
TTTTTACGAGTCGCGCTGTATTTTGACGACCCCGCTAGGGCAAGTCAAAATACAAACAACGAGTAGACATACTCAGCGATACTACACGCCATCTAATAAGTTGATTATTATCCAACTTTTTTGCAATAAATTTTTAGCAAATGAATTGTAAACAACCGAGAAAGTGTGACAGATTTGTGCGTGTGGGGCAACGTCAGAACTAAACTAGTCAAACTGGTTCTCTACTGTACAATAACCAAGTGTACAAATAACCAACTGTACAATATCGTGGAATGTTTGTACTCGTTTCGTGCGTTTTCTGTTCAATAACTAATACATTTGGATAATATTTATTCACCTTACACAATGTGGGCGAGGTATTTAACCCTACATGAACTGAATCGATACCAAATGTTTCAAAATTAATTATGGCGAAGAAATTCTCTGTCGAATGCTGATGTTGGCGTCAAAACATTTGGAATTGGTGATTTCATGTTTACTTTTTTTATTTTTTGAAGAATGAGTTAAATGAACTCAAATGCGTGGGATCGAGTAGCACGATTCCTTTTTCACATTTAATTAACCTGCATTTAACAGATAGCATTATTGTTTTGTTGCGAAACATTACCGAAGACACGCCACAGAATGGTATTGTTTGTGTAGTTTTCCGAATTGTCTGAAAAATGTAAGACACCCTATTGCAGCTAGGAATGAAAACGAGTCATCATATGAATGGTTTTGCTCTATGAGTCAGTCATTTAGATATAGTTTTGTTAGGAAGTGTCCTGGTCACGTGATGGCTGTCATGGTTTTGACCGAAGCTAAATACCTTCGGAAATTAAGCGCTTTTCTCTCATGCCAGTAACTCGTTTGTTTCGGTTTCGGCCGGTGAGGGATTAATAAGCTCTATCTTTTGAAACGTCGCCAGACTGCGGACTTTACTTTACCGAAGAGAGCAACGAAGATCCTGTAAGAATACTGACAGAAGGAGAAAGGCAGGTGATCACACTTCCAGGTGCAAATTGCTCTATAAATACGACCTCCTCGTCATACCTGGACTGTGGAATATGGCGACAAATTGATGAAGTGTCTTTAATAAAGAAACTCAGTTTAATTCAACGGAATTGGAACGTCCACGTTTTAAAGGTAAGTTGACATTTTGTAATTGTTTAGTTGGCACGACAACGTTCGATTATCGGCTTCAAAGTCTCTCGCCAAACTCGCAGCCAATCAGAGGCAAAAAAAAATTCCCGCGCCTAGCGCCAGCTACCCTTGACTATCTGCGTCGGTTCTGATTGGTCGAAGTAATGACGTCCGCTTTGGTTTTCCGGCACACGTTGAAAACCGCTGAAATATTGGTAGTCCTTACCGCGTATAATATTTTTATACGCACAGTGATAACAACTATCTTTCTTCGAAAGCGAAACTGAGTCTATCATCAAATACTTGCTTCACCGTAAATTATCAGCGGACAACGAATTTCTTAAAGTGAAATAATTTTTATATTCTTGTTCCAAGGTAAATGATTCAAATTCATCGCCATTTCTGAACGGGAGAGTGATCAAGCTTGGTTTGACTTGCCAGCCGCCAAGCGGAAAACCCTGCTTGTTGTTTAAACTCAAGGGAACCGTGAGTTGTAAGTCGTTCTATATTGTTTGAGTGTCGATTAAGATTATGTATGTAAGAAACACCGGCCCGCCATATTTGCAATCAAGAGACTTAGGGATTTCTACGGATAACGTCCTCTGGTTCGTAAAACCAAAGAGATCTGATCTAGTTATTTAGAAGACAATTCATATCACAACTGATTTGAGATGGCGTGACTGTTAGACAAAAAGTTACCAAGGGATGCGAAATTTAAACTCAACTCTTAAGCTCTGATAATGAAGATACTCTCTTAACGAAGCTGGTAATAAAACAGGCTCTGAAGTCCGAGGGAGGTTTTTAATGATCATTCTTTAAATAAAATTAATTGATTGATTTTTATTTGAAAATTTCACGGGCGTGTTTCTCTTGCTTTAAGAATTACTTCGAATTGCGATTGGATCGTTGAGCTGATTGCTCCTGTTATATTTTAGAACAGTAACCACCTCGGTTTTATTTTTATCCTTTCAGGCCGATTTCACCAAAAAGATTTAAGTCAAGTAATCTTCTCTCAGGCTCAAACTGTCACAATCCCTTCAAATAAACAACCTGTGATTCCGTCCACTCCTTCATTTAAGGCAACTCAGATCGTGCATTTTCCCACCACCGCTCTATCGAAAGGAAACGCCGGAATACCTACAAAACAAAAGTTGACCGTGTTTCCGCGTACAGCGTCAACAAAAGTCTTTGGAAATGTCGGTCTTTGCTACGACAAATTGACAACATTGCAAAGTCACACGCTCAGTTCTCACGGATTTGCAAGGCTGCTGACCAATACTGTAGTAACGTCTTATTCCGTGTCTGCCATGGCCAGTGCGGGAACGAACGACACATCGGATAACGCTAACCGAAACGCGAAGGAGGTAAGATAACATTCCTTAAATTCAATACTTATTCTTTTAACATTTACTGTGTTCTTCCGTGACCTTCCAAAATCGGGTCTTAAAACTATTAAAAGATACTTAAAACGACGTGTATATATTTTTAATTTAAGTTCCGCCTCTTTGTGATTTGTCCACAAAATTGAACGTTGAAATATTATCTGCAAGTTTTAAACAACGCAAAGAAAATATCTTTAGTTTTATGGTTTAGAAGAGAAAGCGGTCCGCGAAGCTCCAACGTCCCATAACATTTTTTCGTGACTGCAAGGTTTTGTTACATTCTCCAATAAAATGGTTTTATTACTACTTCAAATATACCGGTTATGTAAGTATTTATAGAATATAAGCACTCTTAAGTAGGATGCCCTTGAAAGCGAACAGCTCAGTTATTGAGCACTTATTGTGTCTGAAATCGCTTATCAACCAAGATGGCCGCCAAATGGGATGGAGACAATTAAATAAAAACAGGAAATTAACGCCATTTTTTCCACCAAAATGTTTGGAAAGCGAAGTTTAAACATTCAACGTAATATTTCATTTTCGACGTTTTTGTTTCCGAGATGTGATTACTCAAAAGAACGCTTCTGAGTAGTCTGGTAATTTTACTCTCAACCTTCAGACAAAACTTTGATGAAAGCGCTCATGTTATATTGTCACCTCGTTTTATCGGCAGACCTCCACTCCAAAGCCTCGTCCTGTTACAATGGCCCGAATTCTTCTCCAGGGTGTAATCCCAGGAATCATTGCGGGAGTACTTCTTGTTTTACTTGTTGTCATGCTGATGTACCTTGCAAAGAAAATGAGAAACATGTGAGCTATTGTGTTTGTTATTTCATTTGCTTTCCAGTACACCTGTTTGCACGCACTAGACGCCCGCGCCACCGGAAATGAAATCATTAATGGCCAACAAAAGGAAGACAGAAACCTTGCAGTTCATGATATATAAAGTAGAGCTAATAAAGTCAAAAGTTAACATTTCGTTAGAGTTAAGTCAAAATAACAGCTGAAACTCTTTTGAGAGATTATCTGCTATCGTTTCTTGTCGCATTCGATATGCATTAACAAGTGTTCAGCTTCACCAGGTAGAATAGTTCTATCATCCCAATGTGGTTGACAATAATGCTCTTTTTTTACTCAAGGCTTGGGCCGAGTCTTTTGTCCGTCTTCCGTCTGGACTTGTAATAACAGTAATCGCGCACCAGTGGCTCAGTTGGTTGAG
Organism: Montipora foliosa; assembly: GCF_036669935.1. NCBI lineage: Eukaryota > Metazoa > Cnidaria > Anthozoa > Scleractinia > Acroporidae > Montipora > Montipora foliosa. The sequence goes on from NC_090875.1 coordinate 27,555,703, forward strand.
CATCGGGATGTCACACGGGAGGTCGTGAGTTCAACTCCGGCCGGATGAACACTCAGGGTCTTTTAATAACTGAGGAGAAAGTGCTGCCACTTTCAAGTCTTCTCGGATAAGGACTATAAGCTGGAGGTCCAGTCTCATAACCCTTGGGTATAAATTCTGTGGGACATTAAAGAACCCACACACTATTCGAGAAGAGTAGGTTCCCGGTGTTCTGATCTATGGATTTTAGGTTAGGTATCAATTGGGACGGAAGTTCTGTTCCTCTCCCCTGCCACTCCATGAATTGTGGGGAATGAATTAAACTAACTAGACTAATTCCCCTTTCCTCGTTGTGTCAGGTCGAGAATCCTTTTTTGGATATACGGTGAATCGGTGAAGACCACTTCATCTCATTCTATATAATAGAGGATATTACATGGCCGCGCGGAGATACGAAATTTCTCTTTCTGTATGCCACTGGAGAAAAACACGCTTTCAAAGTTTTCATTTATTGCAATATTAGTTCCCTCTTCTTTAAAAGTCAAAGGTATGAATAGGAATCAACAATGCGTTGTTCACTCGCTCTTCATTTACTCTGACAGGACTTTTTAAATGGTATTTAAATCAATGGCTATCACAAGGATTGAAAAAAAAGATGGATGTTACTGAAATCACCGACAGATGCGCGCGATTAATTCTTTTGCAATGGCCAAATGACCTGATTTATCAATCCAGTTGATACAAAGTTTTCATTTTCCACCCTCTTGTTTTCACAGTAGATTTCTTTCGCTATTCACCCCTCCTTATTTTTTTTCAGTCGTGTTGGAGCTGATCGAAACGCTGAAGGTGAGATCATGTTTTTTTCCAATAAATTTTTATGATAAACCTCATCTATTTCCATACACGTTCCAGCACTCGGCAAAGTCCTTTTGACTTATGGCTGTTTCTGTTACACTATAAGCCTTTTTAGCGATTTTAGAGATAAGCTTCAGTCTTAACTGAAACAAACACGTTTCTTAAATAATTGTTTTACAGAAAGAGTAAAAAAAAACCGAATCTGCGCTTGCGCAGAAATCCTTAAAAGAATTGCTTGACAAGAAATGCTCTCAAGCTCGCGAAAATAACTGGAAATCTCTTTCTCGTACAGGCCATGTTACACGAGGCAATTTTGCTTGCAACTCGCAACGCAACGATGACGAATAAAAAACCTTTCAAGTTGCAGAGGATATGTTACACGTTGGCAACTTCTTTCGCAACTTGCAACGCGTACAATAACAAACAAGATGGCGGACGCGTTA
>NC_090875.1:27561979-27596979 GCF_036669935.1 Montipora foliosa
ATAAAAAAAAAAGCATAAATTTTTCTACTAAACAAGGCAATTAACATAGCTAACAATGACAATGAAAAAGAGAAGGCAAAAAAAGAAACACAAACTTTAATCTTCTAAACCAAAATGTTAGAACGGCAATATTCATACAGCAAAACGTTCTTGTGGGAAACTGGAAATCTGGACTGTTGAGTATTGCTCGCGATCAACATATTTTTTAATTCATGAAGTGTTTTTCACAGACATCACAATAAGCAAACAGCCGGCACAAAGGACCGCGGAAACAAAACACTTGCCCGTTTCATGTCTTTCGTGATAAGTGCTACCAACCAAAGAAATAAAAGAACTTGCGCAGGTCCCTTGTAGATATTTGAAAAACTGCAGTCAGTATTTCTTCGGTGATTTAAACTTTCCCTTGATGACACAAACATCTATGAGGAGCTTTAAAATTGAAATATTGTCTAACGCGCAGATCGTCATCTTCTTTTTCTTCATACTCGTAGTCATATCTACATCTCATTTCTTTTACAAATTCTGCATAGTTCACGCACGCTTTTCGCACATGTATACTTTACATTTGTATATATTAGTTGTCAACGCATGCAGAGCGTTTTTCTTTTCCCTGATGATGCCGTAGATCGGTTTTACGCTATAGTATTAACAGCAGCGTTTAACTTAGACCTTATTTGAATTTTAAAGCTTCTCTTGGATGTTTTAAATGCTACTGAAAGATAACATACAAAGATCACCCACAAGAAGCTTCTTGTAAATAAACGAGTGAACATTCAGTAATAAGTGACATTAAACAAACGAGCGGGTCGACAGTTGGTTAGTACCTTCGATCCTGGGTAGCTGATAATACTGCTTGGACTTTAGACTTCTTCTGTTATGGGTATTTATGGCTTTAAGTTCTCGTAATACAGAGCATTCTCAAAGGGAGGGGATGACAGGTGTGCTAAAGAGAGGACCATTGACTTCCACCAAGAGTTAGTGGACTCTTAGTTCCACTAATAGAATAGTAGGGAGTGTAAGCAGGCTCAACAGGAACGTCAACGAAAACGTCACCCCAAAATATAACTTAGAACTCTCATTCTGTCTTTTTCACCATGTACAGTACGGGAGAAAGTCTCTGCTTACGAGCCAGAAGTTCCATCAGGCCGGTGCGTATCTCCGGTTTCTGCCGTATCATGAAGTGACTAGGAGAATTTCTACTCCCCCCTGGATGGGATGTTAGTCCATCGCAGGGTTACCCCCAGCATTTCGCCGGTACCCATTTATACATCAACGGGCCAACGCACATTTTCATATAGGGCAGTCAAACTGTGGAACAATCTAGACAAAGATGTGAAAGATTCCAAGTCTCTTAATTCTTTTAAGAAAGCCTTAAAAGCTCTTTTGTAGTTCCATCTTGAAATGTCACTTTTATCTTTAAACATCCTTTTAATAATAATTTTTTCATACATTTATAAGACATATATGTATATGTATTTAATTTTGTAAATAGTTACTGAAAAGCCCTATAGGGAGTACCTATCGTTTGTCATTAAAGTCATTAAAGTCAATTATACATCTGGGTGGAGAGAGGCAACCTGGGTGCCCAAGAACACAACATAACACAACACCATGTCACCGGCCAGGACCCGAACCCGGACCCGAACCCGGACCACTCTCACCGTGAGGCCACCGCGCCTCAATACGGGAGAACTATATATCTGGTAATTGGATGGGTACAAACGGTTTTAAAGTAAAATAGAAAATGAATGGTTCATTGTTATATGCTCACGTTGTTGTCAAAACCTCAGTAAAATATGGTGATTTCACGTTGTTGTTTTGTGGAGTGTGGCAAAGAAACGCACGGAAATTCGTGCTGCACTTTAGAGCATGACTATGTTTAGTTTATTTTTTACTAATTACATTCTTGCTTTGTGGCGTTGTCGTTGCGGTAGCCGTCTTCTTTTCTTAAACGTCCTAATATTCGAGCTCATTAAAGAGCCGACTGAAACGCTAACGTTAAGTCAGGGTTAAGATAGGTTAAGTGGTTCTCTCAGTCTTTTGATTAAAGATAGAATTTTGGAAGAAACTGTCGGTCCTGTCCGGGCGGGCATTGAAATTTGCCCCTTACCTGGGTCAGTACATTCGATAGCGATAGAAAGAATCATTTGAACTAGATGCCCTGCATAATGTAAAAAAAAAAAAAAAAACCGACGAGAACAGACCAATTTTTAGATGTAGTGAAACTTGCTTAAAGTTCTCGAAATTCCTATTGAAATATTACTATCCATTGTGACTGCTTCAGAATAAAATTTAAAGTTTGAAATTTCATGTCACTCCCATTTTTTAACTTCACGATAACAAACAGCCTATGAAGGGACATTCCATCAGTTTCTCACATCAGTAAAACAGTTTTCTGAGTTAGCAAATTTCAAAATCCGCTGAAACGTGATATGATCTTGTCTCACTGTTTTTCCGGTCGAGTTTGAACGGTTTAATATAAGGAAAAAAATGGATGGGGGTGGAGTAATTCAAGAAATATATCGAAACATACCTTTCCTTCCTTGGCAGCATGCATTGTATTTCATGCATTTTAATCGAAGGCTATATAAGGCCAGTTATTGTATAAAGGGTACTAATGCAGCAATTTGGAAATCAGTCATATAAGTTATATATTTACTTAATTGTACAATCTTCAAGCCATCTTTCCTTCGGGATCTATGCTCTAAAGTATACTTATCTCAATGATGTATTGAAGTAGAGAGGAAAAATCTTGCTTCGAGGACTTTGAAGTAGGTTAAAAATTCTATCGAATCTCTGAAATTTGAATGGTTAATCCTTTATCACTCTTTGATATTAAAGCTTTTCCTTTTCCACACTATATCGTAAGTGCCGTAGCTTTCAACCCGATTAGAGCGAAAATGCATCCATTTGTACAGAGCTTGCCGATGATAAAGGACTATTGAGGTAACATTTTGGGAGCGAGTAATTTATCAAAGACTTCGAAATAAAAATAAAAGCGATTCTTGGCTCTAGTAATTGACTCGCGAAGAAACTGGTACACAAGGTGCAATATCTTCTTAACTGCTTTCTCATTAAAGAATTTTTCTATGACGTCAATCGAATCTTCAAAAATGGTCAACCAGAATGGCTGCAATGTAGCTATATATGTATATATAGCTTTGCCTCAGCGGCAATATCACAAAAAAATCTGCGATTAAAACAATAGCCATAATGTTGTTGAAATTTCAAAAGATTACGGCTTGACAGTAAGACTAAATGTCGATAAAATGAAGCTCACTTGAGTTGATGCGATACAGGAGAAAGCCCTTATCACTCGTCGACAATTGCCTTTCGACAAGAACATCTGGAGCGTTCTCACAGCGACGACAGCTCGAAACTCCGTCCCTGGAAAACCATCCCCGGAAATGGGTTTTGCTCTGCGTGCAAATTTTATTGTTGTGGTTTGGTTGCTTTCAAGCTTTCGATTCAGTTCGCCACAACTGTTTAAAATTGATCGGATATTTGCCAAGGATTATTTCACCATCCCGGAGCCAAAATGTTCCGAAAGCCCCGACTATTGCGCCGCATATTTCGCGGTCAAGGATTCAGCCGTTCCTTGTCGTTGTTACTGCGCAGGTCAACGCGGCACGTTTGCTTTTTACAAACAGTCTTGGAAATGCCTTGAAAATAATCTCACAAGAAGCTATTACGGTAAGCTTGGTATTGCATTAAACGTTTGTGTATACAAGTTGAACACTATATGCATATAAGTGGCCAACTGATTTATAGCTTTGTTGAAGACTGTCAAGTTGCTCATCTTGCTGACACATATAACGGTATAAAACAAATCAGACCTTACTAATCAGATTATTATTTCCTGTAGTTATCATAACAAATAGTGAAACGAAACAATTCGCGGGTATAGTCAGACGTTTTCACATTATAATGAACTTGCTTATGGGAACTGTTATTTCATTTTTGTCGTGCAGTGATTGACCTTAGAAGGAGGTCACATCCTCCAGTTAGGACCCCATGAGGTGCTGATGTGATGATGTGATTCAGTCCACAAACCTCACTTTCTCAAGTCCGTACGATAACTTACAACTTTCGAGATTGTATTGTTCAAATTCTCTCCCACATGTTTTCCCGACTTGTCACGTAAATGAACAAAGTGCATAATTGCTGATTTTGAAGTAAAAATGTCAACTCCCTATTTTCAACAATACCTTGTTAGGCTGGGATCATGGTAATCAAATTGTCGTAAGCAAGATAAAAACAAAATTATTACCTAGGAAACAATATGATTTGTGATCCAGTTGAATTGCACTTCTGCTAAATCACACATCCCTCGAACTCGGTGAACTATTAAGGCTTTGAAGGAAATTCGGTCAGTTGTATATGATTCCTTAGTAAATTTTGTCTCTCAGATATGGTACGCGGGCTGTAATAAACCAATTTATCGAGAGGTATGCTATAGCAAGACCCGCTAAGTTCTTGCTGCTTGATCAAAGTGAGAGCTCCTTGGAAAAAAACAAAACTGGATAAAATGTTGACCGCAACGCGCAGTAGAGCCTGAGAAGAAACAGAACAAGCTTGTGGGAGGTATTTATTTTATAAGTTACGATAGATTCCTTAAAACTCAAAATGTCAATTCAGCATAGTTGATGCAACAACAGTGCACGTTATGGTCACCCTTAATTTAATTCCCTCAAAAAATTCATGATACTCGTTGTTTCTTTGACAGGCTGTACTCAGCCGACATCATTCCTAGATGAATTCTCAGGAGGACCGCTACAGTACCTAAGAAGCGATTCACCGCAACTCAGTCTTTCTTTACAGTTGACGAGAAGATGTAACATCGTCTTGGCGGCTTCATCGTTCATAGATTGTCATGAAAAGAAAGCTATCACACTACCACGAAGCGCGATCACTCTTGGAACAAACCGCCGTACCTATGGACTACAGGTTAACACTAGGGACACTTTTTTTATCAATACCTACGACAGCCAACTAACATGTCGGAATTATTTATTTTTCTATTTAAAAACGCCAAGCGTTTTTCCATGTTTCCATCCCTAAAGATTAACCTTCAAGTCTCAGTTTGACGGTATTTTTGCTGCAGCTTTTTCGATTCACATACAGTTCCTCCTGTCTAATCGTTGGACATGCCCCATCCACTCCTCAACCCAATATAATTGTATCTAATATTATCTACACAATTTTCACTTAAATTTCTCGCTTAAGTTTGATTTGCCAGATCAAAATCCAATTGGAGGTCGCATCGTCAACCTGACCATCCGATGTGCCTGGAATGCCTCAGCATACGAAGAGCGCTGTCTGCTGTTCAAGATGGAAGGAACAACCTCTTGTAAGTACTTAGCCGCACAAAGTAAGTCACACGGAGCCCCTAAAATCTATGGCAAAGTGAACATATTATCACGTCAATTATCACCCACCGACCTAGTTGCACATTTACTTTAGAATCAAGTCATGATTTTTAAAAAATCTTAGTTTATATATAATCTAACATTAAATAAATTGAAAATGTGTTTGCATAAATATATTGTTAAAAAGTCAACTCTTCAGTAATGCGCAGGCTCTAATATCCGGTAGTTGGCGCAGTGACAGGAAAAGCTCAATCACTTCAAGAACTAAAATTACATCTTAGAACAGGAACAAGAAGAAACTTATTTGAGGTATTGTGAGATCTGGCAGATTTGAAAAGAGTCATAAAGATCGGTGTAAGATCATTGAATGATTAAACCCCTACACGCGAAGAATAAAACACCCACGGATGGGAAGAGAACCCCACTAAACCTTCGTTCTATATGCAACACCCCAGTTAACGTTGTTTGGAAAGTGAGAATTTAGGTAACGTTAAATTTATCGTCGTGCAGTTTTCTTCTGTAGGTGTACTTTGTATTTAGGTACTGCCTGTTGAAATATATGGTCGTCCTGTTTACAAAAATTGATCTTCTTAACATAAAATATCGAATATCGTCCGAATGATCACTGTGACAGACTGTGATAAACCAATCAGAATTCGATAGAATTATACAGGTCAAAGCGAGGGAAAAAGCGCCAATGCAAGTCAAGATTGGTTTTGGTTGTTCATGTCCATTTCATGTTAGATAAAAAAATGGCGAGACATTTTCAAGCCGATAATTGAGCATACCAAACGCAATGAGGTAATTCCTTTAAAAACTCAGTTCTAACTCGTACTTCACCTTCTATCATGTCAAGGCAATGTCACGGGACCACCTAGGATCCGAGCTACAGGAAAATCTACATCAAAGAATGGATATTCAGACATAAAAGTAACAGACCCGTATGGAAACTTATCCACCGCACCGTCGAAAACTTCAATTACTAGGGTAAACAGAATATGTCCTTTGCAGCTGGCAATCACATAGTTCAAAAACCGTCGTACTGAAGAGCAAATTGCGCACTGGGATATCTAATACAAAGCAACTTAAATAAAATTCTCTTTGTTTTAGATGTCCCAGTGTGCAATTTGCTCTCCAGTATGGTGGTTTTTGTACCATGTGATCGCCAGCTACAAAAGGGCTCATTGGGCCTATCATAAATGAATCATGAAAACCCAGGCTCTCAATTACGTTTCATGGGACCGTGTATGTGGATAAACAACTGGCCCATCCAAAAAATTCAGGGAAACTGGTTCGAGTATGAAATTCTTTGAGTAGACGATCAGCACATTCATTTTCTACCTCATATACGCTCAGGCAAATCGAGAGAAACATGCTGATGATGAAACTCCACGTGTCCTTCACAAGGCCAGCAAGGCTAATTTGTGACGCTATCGAACGCGGGGCTTAACCAGGTTATTGAATATTATGGTATGTATAATAGGGCCAATTCAAATCAACAAACCCCCAACCTGAAGCAAAATAACAGTTGGCTGTTGATTCTAAATTAAATTCGGGAGCAAGTCAACCTAGCCCAAAATCAACGTTCTAACCTTATCACTAGCGGGATAAGTAAAGGAGTTTCCGGGTCACAAAATCCTTGAGACAAGAATAGATATTAAAGAAACCGCATTATTTCTCGTTTTGATAAATTCACACAGCTATTGCTGTATAAAATATCTGAGGCCAAGAGCGCACGTATGCTGGTTATGGAGACTCAGTTTGCATTCTAGAGACACTGTGACTAAAAAGTATTAATGTAGATTTAGAGAAAACGTCCAGTTGAAAGTGCATTAATAGGGCTATCATACTAAAACAAAAGAAGTAAAGTATAAACTCTTGTTCTTCGGCCATCGAAGCTAAATTATGAATAAAAAACAAAGCGCGGTGGTAAGCATTGTAAAGCAACGCATTTTTAAAAACGAAATGACACGTAAAGTAAAAAAAGGTAAAGTAAAGCAACCATATTTAAAGTCGATAACTCATAACAGTTATAGGCCATTGCGGAGTTCATGTCTGTCTCCTCTTCAAAACGAGTCTAAGTGCGAAGTTCCTCTTATGAAAATTAGTTTTCATTCATATGTAAAGTAGAACTAATTACCATCTCAGTAACTTCGCACTCAGACTCGCTTTGATCATGAAGAGGAGGCAGACATGAACTCGGAAATGGCCTATACAACTGACAAACCTGAGGTCGACGGTGCGCTCATTTTACTCCCCCCTCTCCATCAGTGCTCCATTTTATGGGTATTTAAAGCTACTTAAGCTACACGGAAATGAAGAAAAAGAAACAAGGATGCGAGATTCGGGAATCGAACTCGGGACCTCTTGCACCAAGGCCACGCACTAACCGACTGTGCCATCCATGCTCTTAATCAAGTTTATAAAAATGCGTTGCTTCATCAAGTTTACCATCGCTATTTGTGTTTTATTTCTAAATAAGACAAGAAAACCCCGAATTATTTTTTGCATTAACACTTACCAAAGCTTTATTGGTTGCTTTATTCGTCTCTAGACTATTCAGAAGTTTTCCTCTTCCATCATTGCTCTAATTGTGGGAATCAATGGCTGTCTTGTTGTTGTTGTAATAATCTTTGGACTTTGCATCTACAAGAGAACAAGGTAATTAAGCCAAATTAATCATAGTATCAGATTAAAAAATGGACTTATTTTAGTTACGTTCTTTTAGAAGTTATTTTCATTTTTTTCCGGAGTACCTTGATTTATTTACTATGGAGACCCGAGATGACGACGACGATGATGATGATGACGACGACGACGACGATGACGACAGTGATGATGATGACAAGGATGACGAAGACGATGATGATGATAACAACGACGACGATGACGACAATGATGATGATGACTAGGATGACGACGACAATGATGATGATGATGACGACGATGACGACAATGATGATGATGACGAGTATGACGACGACGACGATGATGACGACCACGACGATGACGACAATCATGATTATGACGAGTATGACGACGACGATGATGATGATGACGATAACGACGATGATGACGATGACGATGATGATGATGACGAAAATGATGATGACAACGACAATGAAGATGACGACGATGATGATAATGATGATCATGATGACGACGATGACAATGATGATCATAATGATGTTGATGATGAATAGAAGAATCTCACCACTGCGAACGAACAACTATCGCTTTTTTCGCTCCTGGTTAATTTTCAGATTTATGTCCTCCAATCTACGGTTTAATTGCATAGTTTATGCACATGTGACGTAAACGAAGAAGTTGTGAGTTGATTGGTTGAGAGCCACAACATTTGGCGGTAAAAAGCTCTTCTCGCCATTGATGGTCCGATTAAGGACGGTGCCTACTAATTCAAAGGTATTTTTGTGCGGTTTACTGGATAGGCGAAAAAAGCAGATCTTAACAAGTGCTATTGAAATCCAAAAAGAAAATTGGGGGTAACCACGCATTTTTCGAAGATAATTAATCAACAATATTTGTAAAAATCTTTAAAATACAAAGCAATGTATGGTGCTCTTTTACAAATTGTAGCTTAATTATATCTGAAAAATGCATGATTACCCTCAATTTCTTTTTTGGATGCCAAGAGCACTTGATAAGTTTGCTTTCTCCGTATAGTTTTGAACCGCGCAAAAATATCCCAGTATTAATAAGCACCACCCATAGGAAATCCGAGTATCTCGATTTGCGTAGAACGTATGCGCAATAACAATAGTAGGCACCGACCTTAAACAATATATACCAGGAGAGATATTGGAATTGTACACCTGGATCACGAACACCTTTGACAATCTATCCTACAGCATTCCAAGGGAATGAAAACGAAATCTCACTTTCAAATGTGATATCATTGAAGAACTGGTCCTATTTGTTGTCCAAATCAAAATCGAGCCAAATAACCTTATTTACCGGTTTTTCATACTTTCAATGTGTATATTTATGTTGACTGAGGCAATGCGAATTTCCCAGTAAGTCTGTGATGAAGGGCAGTACCTTCCAAAAATTTGGATGCGTTTGCAAATAACTGACACCCACGGCTAATAAGTTGTTCAAAGCATGATTAATTAAGCTATTCCTGGATTACGGGAAACTTAATATGCAGTTTATTTAGAGATCAAACAAAAATTCTCAAATCGGTTTTTACCCCTCAACTTTGACTTAAATTTCTATTTTCTCTCAGCATAAAATTGGATTAGTGAGAGTTATATTGACAGTCAAAACTCAAAGTTTGGGTAGTATTTCATGGAGATTTAGTGTTAATAGCCCATTTCCGAGTTGCTGCATGTCTCAGTTTCAAAACGAGTCCTGGTGCACAACCATTCAAATGTAAATGAGCTGCGTATTCTTATGCAAATCAAATTCATTTCCCTTACAATAGTTGAGCGCCAAGACTCACTTCGAAACCGAGACACATGAACAGCAACGCGGAAATTGCTCATTGACTTTCGACAGAAGCACGTGACCTTGAAACGTTTAACTCTGGTTCAGAGCTGTAAAAAATTCCTTATTTGGATGTAACGTGGCTCATGCATTTTCCCTCGCGTGCAGCTTCAGTCTTATTTTTGTCCATATTTGGGCATAAAATTGGTGTCCTAAAATCCACAGCTTTGTTCCAAGAAAAAGAGTTGCAAGCTACACGCTCCAAGTTCATGTGCTTCTGCGCATGCTTTCGAACAACAAGGTCCATAAGTGTAAAAAATGTTTCCTCTAACCAGAAATAATAGATTCTGCTCTAACTCACAATTTCTCTTCCATGTAATTACAGAAGCCAAGGTCATTTAACTATTACGCGCCAAACAAATACGAGTCGCCAGCCAAACACAAGACGTTTACATTCGGATAACGTTACCCATGGATACAATTATATGGGTGAGTAGTACTAGTTCTCATAACGCAAACTTCTTAAGAGGAATAAGGCGTGACACTGCACTCTTGAAACTACTTTTGGGACCGAGGACAGATAACTTTTTTTCCCGATTGTGACTCGGGGATACTCGGAAATAATCCGAGTGCTCCATTGCGGGAGTCGATCGCGAACCGACGATCTTCCGATTACTAGTTCGGATGCTCTACACTGAGCTATAGGGGATGATCGGAAAAATCCGAGTGCTCCCGAACAAGAGTCGAACCTACGACCTTCCGATTACTAGTTCGGATGCTCTACACTGAGCTATAGGGGATGATCGGAAAAATCCGAGTGCTCCCGAACAAGAGTCGAACCTAAAACCCTTGATCCTTTGGTCGCCAAAAATGGTAGTAAGCAAGTTAACAACACGAACATCGTTTTTTTAATAGTTAAGCTGACGTATATGCCGATGCCGTTTCCATTGTAACATGAATAAATATAAATAGGCCTTCAAAAATCGGTTTTGTTTATTGCAGAAAATCTGGTCGTTAGATTTTCTTTATAATTTGCATGCAATAAGCTTGGAAGGATGCTTACAAGTTAACACTATTTTAATAATAATTGACAAAGAGATCTTTAATTATCCTTTGTTGAAGGTTCACTGGAATATTTAGAATTTCCTCTTTTTTTCAAAACTCCAGTTACTTATTTCCCAAAGTATTTTCGTGCCAAATTTCGTTAATTTCTAACAAGTGGTTCTCGAGAAATAGGCGTATTTCCGAGAAAGCTATTCCGCATTCAATCGCAATTTTTAACTTACTACGCATGCGCTGCATTTAACATTTTCATGTATATTATTACAAGCGTAAAGCGCGTGCTTTGATTGGTCAATTACCCTTTACTATTTGTGAAGGGTTATGATGAAAACACTGACGCGTATGCCTGGAAAAATTTGCTTTTTCCTCAAACTGCAATAATGACCGACCAGTTTACCGCTGAAAGCGCTGAAATTTCTTCGCAGCTTAGTCGTGATAAAAAGACTTGGAAGTTATCATGTGTTGAGCATTTGCAAACCGATTTGCAATCCCAAGTGGAAAGCCAGATCGACAAGTTAGTGAGCAAGAGGAAAAATAACGAGTTCTCCCAGCTGCAAAACTTAAGCTTTGTTTTTTTTAATGAAAATTTGCGAGAGAAATCCTTTTGATGGGATTTCGATAAAAGCTATAGCGAGAAAGGGATTTATACACTGCTTCTCTGGGTTCTAAAATCGAGATAATCTCTTTCCTTCCTTTCCTTTAGGAAGGTATATTTCATCACCTTATGCCATCAGTGACGTCTGTCTTGACCCTCCAAGAAGCCTTCAGCGTCCAGCGTACGACATCATAGATGAGTTAAAAGCAAAGAATGCGACAAACCTCTACAATTACACTTCCCCTGAGGTACACCAGGATCACGTGCCTATGAGCGTGGACCAGCGAGTGTATAACCTCGTCGAAGCTCTTAATATAGCTACTTTGTCCAGCACGTACAGTTATAGCTCCTCTGAAGGAAGACACGGTCATTCTCCCGTCAGTATTGACCAGCGTGTGTATGGTCTAGTTGAGGAACTCTATGCACCTGCTAGATCAGGTCCTTAAACAGCAATGCCCCATCAAAAGACTAAATTGATTCGTGTACTTCTTAATTTGGAGATGACGTCAACTTCATTCTTAGATAAAAACACATTGATTGGGGCCCCAAGGTGACGTCATATCCGAGCCTGTCCACGCATGTGATACCCATATTGCACCGCAGTGGAGGAGACTCCCAGGTTGCGAGCAACATGTTTCCCAAGTTTGATGTAAATTCGAAGTGATGTCTTGCAATTACTCGAATTTATGAAAGGGCGGAGAGTGACAGAGATAGTTACGGAGATTTTGCCTTCTGGATCACACATTTGAATCTATCATCGCGACGGCTTCAAGGGTCATCCATATTAATTCTTCTTTCCTCATTGTGACCTTGTCGCGCTCTTCGTACGTTAGCCTACTTGTCAACTGTACTTGAACATGCACGCATGACTGCGGACGCATCGTAGGGGCGGTGGAGTTATCAATTCATCTCCCTTAAAACTACGAACGAGATGTCCTCTGTAGATAATTAGAAGGATAATATAAGCGTGAAACATCGTGAATATTAGAACCCTATCAATTTGGTGCGATGTTTCGCCTCTTGTGCGAGGAAAGTGATTTGACTTGGGTCCAATGCTGACCGAAAGTATCCCATGTGCAGAAGAGGGTGTATAATCTAAAGAAAGCTGAAGAACTATACTAGGAGATCCTTGATGAGCATAAGTGGTTTCTAACAGAGAAATATATCACTTAACATTTTCAAGAGACAATAAACTAAGAGAAAACGCATCAGTGGTTATATTAAATATTATTACGTACAGAAGAAAATTAATTAAAAGCAAAAAGAGAAGAAAGAAAACTTAAGAGAGAACATAATGGCGAACTTCTTTTAGACATTAGGAAGCTTTAGATTCTATGACGAGAACGACTACGAGTACGAGGTTTTCTCATAGATCAACAGTGAGCGCACGCAAACCAGCGTCATTTTGGCGGAAAAAAACGTTATGCCGTCGTCATTTTAGTACCAGGTTTTGCAAAAAATGTCGTTGTGTCAAAACAAGCCAACAGCACGGTAGCAATTTGGCATTCTTTGATCAGCAAAAAAACTCAGATACCAGCAATAAGAATAACTGAGCAACCTATAATGCTAACAAAGATTAAGATTAATCGTACGGGTTATAAATTTTCCAAATTTTTGCTAAAAACGGGCAGTCAAAACTCATACTTATTCTCGTCCTCGTCCTAGAATCTAAAGGTCTCTATTATGGATTGCAATGCGCAATAGATTTACTTCTCTTACCCTAGTTAATATGAGATAACTCACCTTACTTTTAACTAATAACAAATTAATATATTTACACGACAAGCGCTAAGGTTATGGCATGTCAGGCCCAATCTTGGGCATCGGTGTTTAAAATTCTTGGAAACGCAGCCTCAACTTTCATCGTGTCAATGGAAATAGGCTGAGCTCGGGTGCCTAAACGTTTAGCGGTATAGAGAACATGCGAGTTATATGGTTGTTCCGATGACCCTTATCATGGGTGCCATGTCAAATGGTTCGAATAATTAAATATCTTGGGGTCCTCCTAGACGACACTCTATCTTGGAGGGACCACATAGAATATATTGGTAACAAGATCTCGTCAAGATTAGGTGTTCTGCGTCGAGCGCGTAAGGTTCTCCCCAAGCCAACTTGCCTAATGTTCTACAATACTATAGTCTTGCCATTATTCGATTACTGTTCGCCTGTTTGGGACAGTTGTGGGGCTGGGAGCAAAGATTACCTAAATAAGCGAAACAGACGTGCCGCATGTATCATTGAAGGTCGATCAATCGGGGCTGAGGAGTTAAAATCAACACTTGGCTGGCCCAACCTACAAGCGCGCAGAAATTATCTCAAATGCCTTTTAGTCCATAAATGTCTTCACGGAATAGCGCCTTCGTACTTACTTTCAGAGTTCAGGCATGCGCACTTTTTCCATGGCTATAACACCAGAAGCCGTGATTTGCTGCGCTCTCCCTTGGCAAAAACTGCTAAGTATCAGGGGAGCTTTAGAATAAATGGCGCTCGAACTTACAACACCATTCCGAGAAACATTAGGCAAGTAGAGACGTTAAGCGAATTTAAAATCAAACTAAAGCGCCATCTTAAACAATAACACCTGCGCTACATACTGCATTTATAACTTAATTTGTCTAGTTTTTAATGTTTTATGTCTTTGTTTTGTGCTGTGCCAGGGCTCCACTTAAACTAGCTCTGCTAAATTGGATGCTCCTGGATAAATATTGAATTAAATAAAATAAATACAAAAGGATTATTGTGGATTGAATCCAAGATAGCGTTGATTTTGAAGAGAAATGTGACGCGGTGGAAGAAGGAAACGGAGACATTGATAGAATATATAAGAGAAGAAAGAATCCAGCTATCTTTGAAACCGTAAAAAAATCAGTCAATCAAGAACTATGAATGAATAAATGAATGAAATAAAGATTAAAAAAAAACCATTTAATTCGAATTGTATTTAAAGCAATGAATGAGCGGTGCCCTTTCTCCACCATATATGTATGGAACATATAATTTATTCGCTTCCTCATGAAATACCATCGCGAAGCAGCAGCACAGTGGCTGTGCCTTGATCGAATATTCGACGTATCCACAATCCCGAGAGGGTTAAACTGACGACAAGGGCATCATTATGTTTATTGATTTAGAGACGCCGATTTTTCTTTAATTTTTAAGTGTGTCCATAAAAAAATCAAGGCACTCTTTAGTGTGGCCATGTAAACGGGAGGCGGGCTGTGCCAAAAACGCTATTCGTGTGAAGAGTGCTTTAATTTACGTCCTATTCTCAGTTACTTCTTAGGAAATTTTCATGCAAGTTAGTATTGCGTGAATTTATGATTTTTCGGGAGAAAAAATACTGAAGCTCATTTACGTTATACTTAAACATTTCTTCCCAATATTAAACAATACAGAAATATAGTAAAAAAAAAAGGGTATTTGCTTGCTCACGAAAAAAGTAGATGACAGAAATTTAAAATTTGCTCAGGCAATCTTGTACTTCACATTGAAATAAAGACAGTTTTAAGCCCCCGGCTACAAGTTCAAACATTGTTATAAAACATTTGTTGGATCAACAATGTTAGAACGTGTAGCACGCATGTCTGATGACGTGTTCCAATATTTTTTGTTGGAAGAATGTTTTGATTTCGATCAAACATTTTCTCCAACATGCATACAACAAATGTTGAAACGTGTCGCCGCCCTTTCAACAATGTTGTAAAAGCGACGTGTTTCAAAAAATTTATATGCGTATCCAACATTGTTAGAAGCGTTCTTATAAGAATGTTGGGAAGTGTTCTTCTAACAATGTTTGAACGTGTAGGTGGGGCTTTAGACAGAAAAAAAGTTAGTGAAATGATAAGCCAATCGCATCTACAATGCAAAAATATCCTTAAGTGACATAAGTAGAACTTCGATGGATGGATCTGGAACATCAATTTTTGCTAATGTTCTCTCAGTAGGCAGACAATTAAGTTGACATCAGCCTTAAATGGGGCGTACTATGACAGGATTGGTAACTTTTTATTCTGTACTATTTAAGGTTTTGGGGTGACAAGGCACTGATACGAGGAAATGGGTAAGGGAGAGACTGGAACGAAGTGTTGAATTAAAGTGATTTTTGTGATGACTATCGTTAAATATTGATTGAGATTTCTTTCTTCTCAGATCATGGACGAGATTAGTTCATGGTTCACCGTAAATAAGATATACAATTGTCCATATTGATCATCCCGAAATGCCCTCACATCAAAATTGTCATAAGAACGGGAAGTCATGGACATGAAATTATGCCGAATCAATGCTAAGTGCTTGATGACCAATAGTTGCGGTCTATCTTGGACATTAGAGGAAACGACTCAACAGAAGTGAAGAAGAGAAATATTAAATTAAGGAGAGAACGTCTCAAAAGAAACTAAGTTGGGTATTAACTGGGTTGTGATGTGAATAAACCCTTTCGTCATGGTCAATGATAGACGCCTCATTTACTTCACCAGTTTGGTCCAAAACCGAGAGAAACTACATTAATTACGTTGTCCTCATTAAGAGGTAGTTTTTAGCCTCTGAACTTCTAATAATAGTATCATTTTAAGGTCACGTAATGGGAGTTCTTTGGGTGTCTAAAATGTTTTTGGGTGATACTTGTCTGCAAAACGAAATAGGTGTGCCATTTCTTTATTTAAATTTATTTAGTCCTTTCGGTCAGAAAACGAAATAATGAACAGATATTTTGTTTTGATGCCTTCGAGGTGGCCCGAATATTAACATTTTATGTATCGGTTTGAACTACGGAGACAGATATCAAGGAAATATATTATACCTCTTCGCTTAAATGCTATATCACACTTGTGATAATTTTCCATAATCCCTTCCTGAAGAGGGCATTAACTGTCTTAACTACCATAGAGGTTCCCTTGGTGTTAAGTGATTTTTGATTCAAATAATCGATGGTGCAATTATACGTTCAGAGACCCCCACAGCCAAAGCAAAAAACTTGGACCACCATCACTTCGGAAGGAGTAATCTTGAAAGCAATATTGCAACTACGTCTCCAATAACAGCAGTTTTGCGCTTTCCAGTACTTTTGATGTTTTTTTCTTTGACGTCAAAAGGCCCTGTAAAAATAGTTAAGAAACGTTTCTATTTGCTAATTACAAGGCCAATACCACCTAAGGACTGAAACGTGAAAAAACCGTATTGTCGCCTTTACGGCAACTTTGACTGATATTTCTGCGGTTTACTTACGAACTCCGCCGTTTAAGCTGAATCCAGGAGCAAGTGAAGACAAACGATTGATCTTTCATTTGAAACCCGAGTATTAGCATCCGCAAATTTCGAAAAGGCTTCACAAAGAAGGGAAGAATCTGGCAAAAGCTCGCTGTGAGCAAAATTTGCGGAAATGAACCTCTTGTGTCAGAAATTGATCATTGCGATTTGGTTGATTTCAAACGCTGAAATGTATTCATCAGAAGTAATGACAATTGAACGTAGATTCGACCCACCGATGGATATTTTCACGATCCCCGCATCAAAATGTACCAACAAGCACCATTTTTGTCAGGAACACAATGCAAAGGAAGATGTTCTTGGGTGTCAATGCTACTGTGAATTCCCAAACGCTACATTTGCGCTGTACCAACATTCGTGGTCCTGTGTAGGAAGTGAAGTTGCTAGAACTTTCACAGGTGAGTTTGTGTCGAAAAATATGGATACTTATTTTGATAATTCATGTAGCTTCTACTTAGTAGAGAAAGATACTTAGTTGAAAGATGGCCATCTAAATTAACGTTCACAAATTCACAAGAGTTTACAAAACAAGTTAACGCGTATGGACCTAACATTGGCACTTGCTATTTACACTGAATACTTTCCTGGGGGGCTCCTAAACAGAAAGATTTGCGTATGAATTTAGAACGTAGGAGAAATTTCACCTTATTTCTATTACCTAAAATAGGCCACAATAACCCATGAAGCAAAATTAGAAAAAAAAAAAAAAACAGATAGATTCCTTGAAGTTTTGGGATTTTTAGAGAGCTTCCGAACTTTGTCAGTACATGCAACTCGAAAATTATTAAAGTAGTATTCTCAAAAAAGGAAGAGAGTGCCACCAACTCAAGAAAAGTAAGAGGCGTGATATAAGTGTAAGGCATGGGCGCAAGGGGGGAGGGGGGGGGGGGTTGGGGGGGGGGTGAAAGGACTCGCTTTCTTGAAATGTGGATCTGGCGTGAATCTCTGCTTGTTGAGTTTGCTTGTTCTCGTTTGCTCTGAGAGGTTTCTCTCCGACCACTGGTACTCCGGTTCTCGCCTACCCAGCCCTATATAACAGCATTTGATTCAGTCAAGTTTCTTTGATATGTTTGAAGGTCCTCAAGTTAATGACTTCTCGCAGTGTGTGAACCCCTAAGTGAAAATAAGGTTAACTTACTGTTTTTTTTCTCCTTTTTTACTTTGCAAAGATTGTAAGCAAAGAACTCACTTTGAGAATGAACCTGGGGAACTGAGCGTTCTTGAAGACGAAACGCCAAAACTTTTGCCTTTAAATGGGTCGGGGAGTTGTCAAGTTGTTTCCTCGCAGTATATAGATTGCAACGGAAAGAAAGCTACAGTCATGGCGGCAACGGCAGACTCAGTGTTTAACATTGAATGGGATTCGGGATACACCGAATACAGATTTGAGGTGAGCGCCAGTTGTGAGTGGTACTATTGGAATAGAGCGTTTGTTTAGTTTGTATTTCAGCGATTGGCTCATGAAAACTCGCGCCGAAGCTTTAGCCAATTTGAGTGAACTGTAAGGTCACGTCTTTCCGCGCTTAGCTCCAGCTGGTTGAATCTTCCCATTGATTGGCGTATTCAGTGGTTTCTGTCTGTAGAGAATGGTTTCAGTCATAACTTAACTCTTGCTGTAACGGTACGATTGAAGATCTCCGTGTACGTATATTTATATCTTATTGTACTTATTTCGTTAAAAAAACGGCGGGATACACGCTAGCTAGGACAAGCGGACTCAGTAACGCTTTTTCAAGTATACGTTCTAGTATTGTTTGAGGCGATGGATACAATAATAGCTACTCTTGACAAAAACACAAGACTAAGCTGACCCCTATAGCATGCATAAAGGTACTTATTTCGTCCGCTGGAGATACGAAGATTTATAGACAAACCTCTGATCCAAATTTTTATGTCGAGGCTAATGTCACTGGTGGGTGCTGATTACGATATTTCCATTAAATGTCAGTCCACAATGCCTTTTACACCTCCAAGAGTTTAACTGCCAAAGATGTTTCGAAATCTCGTCCACCTCACTGGATTTGTTAAAGAGTACGCTGGCAGATTCTTGTACGGGTGGTAACGAACCGACGAAGAAAACTCTTAAGCTTGGTTCCCACTTGTGCGATAAGCACAAGCACAAAGCATAAGCATAAAAAAACATCGTATGCGAACGGGCGTAAAATAAGCATAAACGCAGGCATAAGCACAAGCACAAGAAAAGGAAATTTTCCTTTAATTTTTTGTGGTTGTGCTTCTTTCACCAGTAGGAACCGGACGGCGTGAGTTAAGCATATGGACAGGCACGACGATTTGCACGCCATTTTCAATCTTACTAGATCTTCTCCGACGTTTCTACGTTCGCGTATAGCCAGATTTTCCTTGCTTTTTTCTCGTGTGAGAACGTCCTGTGCTTATTCTTGAGCTTGTGCAGTTTCGCACAAGTGGGAACCGGGCGTTACTCTATTTAAGTCTCAGTGCTGTTGGAAATCGTGCCTTATTTTAACATCTGTGGAAAAACGACAAACAATTTTTGAGTTCGCGACTTCTCATACGAGAATCAACGAAACTAAGTTGCATTCTCACAGATGTGAACCTGAATTTATCAATTAAATCGAGGTAAACAGTAGAACAAAGAGAAGTGTGAAATATGGGCTGGAGACTGGGGCTAGCAATTTTCTCATGGCGCTACGGTAAATATAGCACTGACATGTGAGACTGTGGAAATTCCACAATTTCTTAGCAATCTTTTTCCTCTCTATAATTTCTGGAAATAGATCAACTTAGAGGCGGCAAGTAAAGATTTGAGAGGAAAAATTGTGATCGTAAACATAAGATGCAGAGCACAGCAAAGCTGTTTGATGTTCAAAGTGGCAGGACAAACCCTCTGTAAGTAACCACAACGTGGATGCATATTAACTGTGCACGTCTGATGTTCCGCATATGTAGTTTAATTATAGACTAGAGGTAAAGCCCATTATGGCTGGCTACTGAGGTCATGTCTTTGACCCGAAGGGCGTGGCCCAGTATATGGCACGCGGGAATTGCATGCGGATGTCTGGGGTGTGAATTCCATTGTGACCCTTAACTTGATTTCCACTCGGTTGTCTCGAATTCAACTTTGATACGCAGTTTAATTTACCAGCTCGTTGCCTCCTTCAAGTTGGCTTTTTTTTTAAAACACTGTTTTGTTTATCGTAACCACAAGATCAAGGTCTTATATAGTCGCGCTTGAATATTACGTATTTACTGTCATTTTAAAAGTCTAGCAAAAGCGTTGCTATTTGCATAGCTCTGACGTAGAGAACATTAAAACAAATGTCGCTAAAACAGTTAATAATATCAACACTTTTTATAGCTTGAAGTGCTATATGCGGTAACTAAATAGGAAATTCTGCTGTCTAAAAATAGCATGTTTTAGATGATCAGATTCTCTCCTTTCTATTTTGCTGATATACGTCCGCTCGCCCGGGCAAGAGTTAAAACAAGGTTGAAAACAACTTGAAGAAATAAAACAACATTTGAATTTTTTTCTTACAAGACATGTGTCGACATACTTATGCCATCTTCAGTTGTGAATGAGTTGTGCAATTTGAATTTAACTTACAAATTGTACAACTTAAGATGGCATAAGTATGTCGAAACATGTCTTGCAAAAGATTTTAAAATGTTGTTCAAGTTATTTATTTCAAGCTATTTCTCATCTGCTGTTCTCAAGACCCTAAGGTTGAAAATATAATGAAATTTAGGAATTCATAGTGAATCCAGCGTGGTTTAAAAATTACGTCTCATCGCAAAATAAGCAGTGATTCGATGAATAAAGAAAAGCAGTCACTGAAATATGTCTATCTATCCCTTATGGGATATATTACAAGACTTCCGCCGGTCGAGATAATCGCAAGTTTTTGGAATCACGTCCAACGAATAGCACGGATATGTGTTCGTGTTTTTTTTTCCCAAGCCTACATTTTGTTTTAACTTCTATCTTCTAAGTTGCTCAGTTCAATCTCCCATTAAAAACCCTTAATTTGAAAACAGAGATGTTATCAAACCATTGGCCTACATAACTGCTCTCAAACTATAAACACTTTTACGATATCATTACTCAGCACACTAACTGTTCAATTTCCAGGCAACGTGACGTCAGCTCCTACGACGATTACAAATACAGAGTCGGGAAAATCGGCACCCACCTCTGAGGTACTTGTCTGATATTCTTAACCGTAACACGTAACACAAAAATGTTGTCTATCTCTAAATTGGTCAACACTCCTAATAATTTGCTGCATCATGTCTTTAATGTGCTTTTGAAGCATATCTCAAGTACATATTAGTTTATGACACTATAGCTATCTTAAAATAATTTTGATATCATATGCTGCAGTATTTGAGCTTGAGGAGGTAGTGTTTTGAAAGCACGGCTTCAAAACGAGAATAACAAACTTTGAGTAATGTTGCTAAAATTATACAGAGCGATATTTACCTTTCCTTAGGTAACTATGGTTTTGTTTTCAAATAAAAGGTCATGCCCACTTCTGAGGTAGTTGTCTAACATTCTTCACAGTAAAATACTACAAAAGATGTTGTTTACCTCTGATTGGTATACACGCCTAAATTGCTGCATCATTTCAGTCTTAAATATATATCTGAAGTATACATCTCAAGCATGCATATAGGTTTGTGTCATCTTTTTTACCATATTGCTAAGCGCATGTTTCCAAGTCAAATAAAGTTTCAGTTTCACTTTCCCACGAGGAATTGGCTGTACGGTTAATTATATGCGTTTCTGTATTCACACTGCTCAACCCGTAAAGTAATATATATACTTGTTAATAAACATGATTTTTCCAATAATTAGCATACTGTGAATAAATTTATTTCGCATTGCATTCCAAGGAAATTTCAGGAGTGCCAACTGAACCTAGTTTATGATGGTCTTGCTCCCCGGCCACAAGTCTCTTGTAGTTTTAGAGTATGGTAGAGTATCCGAACTAATAATCCGAAGGACAAAAGTCAGTTGCGAGAACGCTACATATCCCAGTCGACAAAGTAATATAGCAGTCTTAGACTAGTAAGACAATTCCAACTAAACCTAGGCCTAGGTAGGCCATCCGAACTAGTAATCGTAAGGTATCAGGTGCGAATCGGAAATTCGGAAATCTCGGATATTTCAAGTTCGGAAAAGGAAAGGAAAGGAAAGGAAAGGAGAGGGACTTTATTTCAGTGTCTAGACGTTCTAGCGCTGAAGCACTAATTAGGGACACTGTAAATTGAAATTAACAATTAACACAAATCAAGTCAAATGTTGGTTTTTGAGGAGAGGGGAAACCGGAGTACCCGGCGAAAACCTCTCGGTGCAGAGTAGAGAACCAACAAACTCAACCCACATATGACGCCGAGTCAGGAAATCGCACCCGGGCTACATTGGTGGGAGACGAGTGCTCTCACCACTGCGCCATCTCTGCACCCCTAAAATGCTCGTTATCTTTCCGATATCTTTCTATCATTCCAAGACCTTTTTAAAGATAACCACGTGTTCTGTTTCTGGCAGGTCAAAGTTGGTCCCAGTGTTGCGGCCGATAAGTCCAACATCGCTGACGATAATTCGTTTTCAGCGGGTTTCATCGCGGGAATTAGCCTTTTCTTCACCATTCTCTTACTGGTCACCGGGATCTCTATCTATTTTTGGAAAAGGTAATAATTTCAGTTCTCAAAATTAAACGTATCATGTATGAGATGGATCGTGAATTACTCGATTCTTCGCGCAATATTTAGCAAGGCACGCATCGATCCCTACACCCCTACACTTTCATATTACAGGTTTAGAATAGTTCCATAACTAAACGTTCATTTGTCGAGTGTGTTTGATGTGACTGATAGTTCTACTTCGCGCGAATAATGATGCTGGACTTGTGAGTCAACGTAAATTTGAAACGTGACATGCAAAACGCATTTTCTGACATTCCAAATGAATTCAGTTCACTGTTTTTTTGTCTTGTCCCACAAGAAATACTATATAAAATTTTGCACTTTTTTTACAGAGACAAGCAACAAACACTACACTCCTGCGACAGAACAATGGAAAGCTCTCGGACAATTGCTTCCGAACTCTCAAATGGAGACCCAGAGAACACTTATGCTACACTTAATTACAGTGAAAGCGGTAAGTGATGTGTTAGAGGTACTTCAGTCTTCAAAATGTCTTCCCAGTACCTTCCCGAGCATCACTCAGACACTCGATTCTTTGTGTTTCTTAAAGGGGCTAGGTCACGCTATTTTAGGTAATTTTGTTTAATTTCGTTAATTATGAGCTCTAAACGTCAAATTCGCAGAGCAAGAGTCTTTCATTTGCAAAATCACGGCCACATAACAACTGAGAATGATTTTCCAGCTGTATAAATGACATTTTGACATAGACTGATATACATTTCAAAAAAAGGTGGGCCGACGTTTTTCAAATTTAGCTAAATTCAATCCATTTCAATCCTCTCCAGTTTTGTTCATCCATGTCCATTCTTGCCTTCCCTGTGTTTTGTTGGAGTTCTATAGTTTTGAACAGTTATTTTGATATTTTAGTTAATTATATGACCATTCGATCAGTGCTGAAATTGCCTAAAATTGCGTAACCTAGCCCCTTTAACGACCATAGCTTTCGGGTTTCCGGGGGGGGGGGGGGGAGAGGGGGGAGGAATTTGCAATACATCAAGTGTTGGTTTTCTGGTAGGTGCGTTTGCTTACCTGTCGGAGACTGAAGGGTTAGGACGACCGGAGAAAAGTGTAATCAGGGCAAAGGGCACCGACTCGTGTTTAACAATGTATTTTTAAAGTGAAGACCTAAGATGGGGCAATGAATGACCATTTGGCTCGGGAGAGATTTAAATGCCTGAGGGATTACCCGCGGGGAAGTAGTTACAGATTTCGTTTGACCAGCGCAAGAAATACGTTTGCGTTCAACAATTGCTGTGAAACGTTTTCCCACATTTTACTTTGGAGCTATAAATAGTTCCTCCCGACACGATCATGTCGTGACTTTCCCTTTCGACCAAAGATATCGTTCGTTCATAGCGATCATTTATCACTTAGATTTTCTTTCTTGCATGAGCAGAGTAGCGAACCAATTTAACAAAGTCATCCCGTCTGGGGATCGAGCCTGGGCCACACGCACGTGGTGGGAGGCGAGTGCTCTCGGCCCTGCCCCATCCCTACATCGCAGATGCAAAGACACTAAATATCATTTTTGCTTTACCATTTTCAGGAACTTACACCTCAAGCTATTCTATACCTTGCAACGGCCGTAAGAATGCTTCGGTAACTTTAGAAGCACCAGTCTACACTGTCATCGAGGAATCGAACACAACGTCTGCAGGAGGAAAACGAAATCATGTCCCTTTCAGCATAGAACAGCATGTGTATAACCTTGTTGAGGACTTTGAAAAAAAAGCTGTTATAGAAGAGCCTTACGAATACACTTATAGCTCAATTGAAGGACAAGAGAGTGATGTTCCTGTTTGTATTGAACAGCGTGTTTATAACCTTGTTGAGGACTTGAACAGAGTGCCGCCGGTAGAAGGACCCTATGACCACCCATCTTCGAGAGAACACCGGAATGAGGCTCCTATAAGCGAGGAACAACAGGGCCCCCGTGACCACAGCTCAACAAGGGAACACTCGAAAAACGCACCTATCAGCGTAGACCAGCGTGTGTACAACCTCATTGAACCTCTTCCGACTCTCGTCGCTAAAGGCTCATGTAACCACTGCTCTACCAGCGAACACGGCGGTAATGTCCCTATTAGCGTAGAACAGCGTGTATATAACCTCGTTGAGGACCTTGATTCAGCCATCTCAGAGAGCCACTGTGAAGGTGACTTCCACAATAAGGAAGAGAATAAACCGTCTTTGAGTACGGAACAGCGGGTAGAAGACCTGATTGAGGACTTAGACACGACAATCTATGAGGAATTGAACAGTTTAGATCCCATATATCCAAAGTATTATGTTTTGCAAGATTGCCCACCAAATGGTCCAGAGGAATTCGATTGCTAGTGTGTGACAAACTTGTCGAAGTTCTAAAGGGACCCTCCGTAATCGAGAGCGAATAGCTAACGAGTTTTCTGTTTGTTTGCTACTATAAACTAAGTTAAGAGGAAACGTTGTACAATAGTGACTGTAACATAGAATTTGAGTTCACCCTATAAAATACTACACAATTTATATGAACAAAAATGAAATATAACAGGCTAGTGTAAATTGATTTAAGAGACAATTACGAAACAATCAGCCCATCAACTTTGTTTGAGGAGAAAAGCTCAATAATGTAATCGCAAATTAATTGTGCACTCGTGCAATTATTCTTGTACAATTTCCGTAAATGCACTTTTCGGTTTCCATGCCAACTGATTTGCATTCATGAGAACTGCACGGGCGAAATTTGCACTCAGTTCCCATGCTGCGCATGCAAACATTTGAGATAATAAGAAAACAACATAAATTTGAAGAAATTAGCGCTTTTTAAGTAGTTTATTTTCTGAATGACCAAAATTTTCTTGTAAATACCCGAGTCTTTCAGTAGCTTAAACAAAATTATGAAACCTCTGCTTAATGCAAACTACCGTTTAAGGTATGGTTGATCGTTGATTAAAAAAACAAGCCTGGGGAAGCGTCTTGGTCAATGCTGGAACGACTTGCAACTTTCCACAACATTATATTTTTCTTCGTTGAGTCCGACATGACCTTGCCTCATTACAAATTAAGTATGGTCGGATGGCAAAGTACAATAGACTTCACATATTACAACAAGGAATATTTAAGCCCTTACCTTGTGTTTAAGCACTCATTTGTATTGATTTTCGGCACACTATGAAGAACCATGGGTAACTTTTGTCCACGACACTAGTTGCCAGTTTTCTGTGGACATTTCCTTAAAGTTCGTCACCAGGTTTTTTCGCGTGAGATAAGGGGTGCGACTGCACGGCAACAGACACGCTGCCGGGCTGACATGGCAAAATCTCGTTGCACTAGTCAGGGAATTCTTGTCTTTTAGGTTGGAATACAATTACGATTACTAGCATTCTCGTTCCCAGAGCTGCGATCCTCTTGGCCAGCGCCACGGATCGATCTGTGGCTCTGGCCAAGAGGATGGCAACTCTGGAAACGAGAATGGATTGCTTGTGAACAATCTGAACACTTGGGTGAAAGGAAGACCCTCGCTCAAGGAACATTCCAAAAGGTGGATCATCCTAGCGGCGTATGTTCCTTTACAGTCAAAACATTGTACTTAGCCCTAGTAAGGGGTTAAAACCTAAGAAAATGAGCATGGCTTAGGTCACGCATTCAGCAACCCGCCAGCGTGGTACGCGTTCGAAGGAGAGCGAAGAGTGGGGATATTGGACACGAAGAAACATCGCGCGCGTGTGAGAGCGCGAAGGGTGCTCGGAGTTTTTCGTGTCCAATCCCCTTTGAACTCCCGCTGCGCAGGCTACCCAAACCAAAAAAACAAACTAAAAAATAATGAAGAGTCCCTGTTACGCCCTCAACGATCTTCTGGTCCAAGTGCAAGAATCTTCCTTATCTATATCACGAATAATGAGCTTAAGCTTGACGTATGACACCCGGTTCGAGTTTTCTGCTCTAACCACGCGCTTTATTTCTCTTCGGTGGGCATGCTTGGAACAAAAAGCTCCCTCAAGAATTACACTTCCTTCAGACGGTGCGAGATATTTCACATTTCGCATATGCCGTCCTTAATATACAATCTTCCTTCTCCTCTTCATGAAATTCAATCGCATAGCGGTTTTAAACTCAGGCGAAAGACGCATTTGCTTGACGCTGCATTTAGATTAACTTAATTTTAGTTTATATTAGTAAATTTATTTTGATATATTTAAATTACTGTTCTCACTTCATTATGCAAGATATGTAAACAACGCTATAGAATTATTAAACTATTATTATTATCATCATCATTATTATTATTATTATTATTATTATTATTATTATTATTAATATTGTTCTTATCTCAAAAACGAAATTGGCGACCCCGCCCCCTTTTTATTTTATTGCTGAAAAGTGATTAGAAGGCCACGATGAAACTTTCGGCAAAGTTTACAAAAATTCTGTCAAGCAGATTCAATGCCACCATAAAATAATCACAGAATTAAGGTGGCTCTAAATCCGCTGGACAGAAGTCTTTTAAAACTTTGCAGAAAGTTTCATCATGTCCTTCTGATTACTTTTCAGAAATAAAAAATGGGGTTAACAGTGTTCGTCTTTGAGATATAAGCAACTAAAGACAAAATAAAGGGTGTTTTTACCGGGCTTGCCTGTTGCCACGGTGACATATTACGTCACAGTAATTGCTGTATCTTGTTCAGCAATAATTTGTGTTTTCTTTGGTACCTCAATATTGCTAATACAAAAATAAATAATAATTGTCGCTGCTAATCGCCGTCGCAAAGTACAGCAACGACGCAGCTCAACAAGGTCGAACCGAAAGCATACAATGGCGCCTCTGGCAGCCGCTATACGGTCCATGTGTGACCTTGGAGCACAGCTTACAGCCAGCTGGAATCAGCTATATGCTGGTTTTTGCACCAATGATACAACGTTGTGGTGCCGATCCTTCTAATAAGAACTTCACTTGGAACGCTGAAACTGCTTTGAGCCACCTTAAGCAATTCAAACTTCCCCAACCGAAATTTTTGCAAGTGAACTCTGCGAGCATAAAGAGTAGCATAAGGAACGGCAAGCATATTAAAAGCAAGCGAGCATAAAGGCCCGGCCAAACGGATCCAACATGTTGATTCAACATCATCCAACATTGTTGAATCCAACATGTTGCACTCGTTTGGCCACCTCGTTGAACACTGTGCAACATCATCCAACAATGTTGGATGATGTTGGATCCGTTTGGCCGGGCCTTAAAGAGAAGCAACGTAATCATGATCCGGAGTATTCAACTTCCCTCTCTCACGTTTGATTTAACGTTTCTCAGATTGTAGATTGTCCGAATCTAAAAGCATCAAGCCCCCACCCCCCCCCCCCCCAAAAAAAAAAAAAAAAAAAAAAATTGCAACTGCTAGAAGCTAACAATAGGCCCTTTGAATGATCGTGTCACGCAACCTTGTCAATCATAAAAAAAAACGATCTTGGTACAAAATAGATGCCGGAAATGGAAAAATCGTGATGAAATTAGTAAGAATGTTAATTTTGAAAAAAAATGTTCCCACACATTTCACTTCCTTCTCCACCCACAAACAAATTATTTTAAGAAGTAAATCTCCGGTTCCTCTTCTGCCATCAAACCACGTTGAGTGTAACTTTGTTATTTGCGCTTCTTTATAAGCAAACTTCCTATGGGTTGGGAAGAGCGAGAGAGTATTCATTTGTCGAGACTTTGTTTAAGGCACGTCCAAAATTTGAAAAAAAGCCAGTCTCAAAGATTTTTTCCAGCTTTGTAGCTTGTGGGTGTCTAATTTGTAGTTCAGTGGAAAAAGAGTTCTCTTTGAAGGCTTAGCTAGAATTTTCCATACATCCGTTCATTGTTAGTTTTGCCGATTTGTGCGTCCGCTTTTTGTGAAACCTTACTAAATGGCTAAAGTGAAGTTACTGCCATAACAGGATGCCTGTCCACTGATGCTAAGATTTTAAGATGACCAAACATAAAGCATTTATAGAAGAAAGGACACGTTTCCAGCAAAAGTGGTGATGTTTCTACAACAACTGAATCAGACAAAAAAAAGGGTTATAATATTCCATACTCGTTTCAAAACAACACCTTTCAAGTACAAATCAGTGAGGTGTGAAGAATGAAGCGAGGATGAAAGATTTTTAAAACAATCGATCAATTCTTTATTCAAAAGAAGGATTGAGACTGAAAGAAAAGCGGACCAACAAACATACAAGCTTTAAATTTAATTTTTTTTACTTTCATTGTTGACAATTGGCAACGTAACATTTGACGATGAAATATTAAGACCTCTTGTGCACTGTTTGATAACAACTTACATATTCCCGCCTCAGGTAAATACAACTGGAACTTCAACTCTGTTATAAATAAGGCAAAAGAATAGAACAAAAAAGAAGTGTTCATAAGTTAGTGCCGGAGAAAATAATTGTGCTCCGTTGTTAAGGTCCTAGTTGGGAATTCAAATGAAACGAAACCAAATAATGGGGTCTTTGTAATCAAGCCAGCTCAGATCGCATTTATTGGCCTCGTATCGTGCAAACCGGAGTGCTAAGAACACTCTTACGATTTTTAAACACGCAATCACGACCACACAGGAAGTGGCGATATTGCCGTTTGCAGCAAATTCGAGCAGTTCAATTTTAGTCTTCTTCCGCCTTTAAAGTCACGAGCTATTCTCCTTTTGTTTTTCAGCGCCATTCAAAGGATCTCTTGGCCAAAGTACTTTATGAAGCAGTCAACGACCTCTGTCTCCACTGATCACAATGTAAGTATCTCGGTGCAGAGGCAATTTCCGCATCGAAACGCTTCACAACTAGAGCGTAGCAGCATTGAAATATTAAATGCCATGATGTACAGTGGAATTTACTTGTCCAATTGGGGTTCTATTCAGTCGATGTTAATGTCGTTTGTTTCACTTTAGACGATTTAAAATGTAAACTGTTTGTTGCGCCCACTTCGTGCGCTTAATTGATAATTGAAATGATGGAATCTGACATTTGCATAGTGCCATTCCCACCATTATTGACGTCTTAGAACACTTTTTTAGACCTTAATTTTCAGTACAAAAAAAAAAATAATAATAACCAAACAACTAAAATTTGCTATCAACTGGGTTGATACAGCGAAGTGGCCACTGGATCATAAGTTAGCGTTGCGATCGTCAGTCTTTTTAAGAAACTCATTACCTTAGTCGCTAGCGCTTTTGAAGGGCTACCGTTATTGATGTCGGCTTATGAATCCCTGTCTACCGGCAGTGACCGATTCACGTCCTAAAATTCAGTTCAAACTAAATGTCAAGTAGTTGATCAGTAAAACGCATAGCTTATTATTGTTAATATCATCATCATCATCACTGCGAGGTTAATGCAATAAGGGACAGACGAGAAGGACATCAAATATCCCGTGACAATTTAATACACAATGCACATAGATTAGAAGGTCGCCAACGTAATATTCCCATGCACCGTATTCAAGTATTTTGTATAGCGCTGATCAACAGTGTTTAATTCAAAGCAACCATTCCGAATAGCGCTGATCTACAAGTATTGAAGTCTAACAACCATTTTAGACCAGTCAGCGTTTAATTCTGGTGATGGGTGTCTATTTACATAGTATGAAAACTCGCGCTTGCTCATCGGCTTGCTTCGATGGTCTAGTGGTTATCAATGACACAATTGTCGCTTATGGTCCAGGTTGGAACTTAATAGCGAGCTTTTTCAAATTAAATGACGAGAAAATTTGAGTTAACTTCATGCATAGTTAATAGACGGGAATGGTTATGAAACCCAACAACTTTCTTTGTTGTAGGTTTTTGTTCTCTTTTTTGGCCTTGACCGTGCACAAAACACAATAGTTGTTTACTCCGTACTGAGAAACTAACCAATAGAAACGTGTTGTTTACGTAATTCATGCATAGTGTATGAGCGCAAAAGAAAAGATTGTGCACGGTCGTGGACTTTCCAACCTAAATCTTGGCATCTTTGTTTGCTCCTTTGATGTGTTTTAAACAGAATTAACTGAAGAGAGTGTAGTGTAACGTGAAGTGCTAGATTTCTATCCCATTTGAACCATGTGGACGTTAGCCCTACTGATGGAACCGGGCCCACACCAGGACAGAGAAAAACTCTGACCAGGGTGGAAATTGAACCCACGACCTTCGGGTTAGATCTCCGCCGCTCTACCGACTGAGCTACAAGGTCAGACGGGAGCAGGCCGTGGGAACTGAAGATGTTCAATTCCCACCCTGGTCAGAGTTTTTCTCTGTTCTTGTGTGGGCCCAGTTCCATCAGTAGGGCTAACGCTCACATGGTTCATATGGGATAGAAATCTAGCACTTCACGTTACACTACACTCTCTTCAGTTAATTCTGTTTAAAAAATATAATTGCTACACGGCCAACGTTTGTATAAACGTAACCTTTCCTTGTCCTTTGATGTTTGCCGAGCTTCCAAACCAGTCCTTTCTATTAACTATGCTTCATGTAACTGAAGGGAAAGAGAAAATGTCCTTGTCATCTATCCCAAAAAACGCTCACTGCAAACGGAAGCCCCTTAAATTTCCAAAAGGACCATCATTATTTCTCGGTGATCAGGATCACGATTTCCCGATTTCAAATAAACAAATCTGGTTAGAATCCCACGACATTTATCACATCTTATTACTTTGATTTGGTCTTCTTTTCCAGGCTTCTATGCGTCTGCCAACAACAAGATACGTTGAAGACAACGCTGCACTTTCCATTGAAGTCATTGCAGGAATTACTGCCGGCTCTGTTTTATTTGTCATCATATTTGTTAGTTTTGTCATTTGTTGTCGTCGGTGTTTGAAGTAAGTGTAAACATAGGTTTTCTTCAGTCTTCGTTTATTTAACTTTCATTCAAAACCAACGCTGGTAAATGGTTCCTAGTTAAGGCAACTCGAACAATAAATCTATCTGGCCTCGCTTCTAGTAGTACTATGGGCCCATATGACTCGGTTTTGACGGTTGGTGGATTCATGTTCGCGCCAAAAGGGAGCCTTCTGTTTGGTGGAGAGGAAAAACGGCCAAGTTGAATAAATATAGGTTTTCCCTTTCTCATTAGATTCTTTGTATTTTATTTTCTGGCCTGTTGTTTTTGTTCGCTATCTTGTGCACGTGTCCACTTCCCTCTCCACCAATCAACACCCGATGAATCTCATTAAAATCACGTGATAATTCATTTATTCAAAATGGCTGTTCTTTTCTCTCTACCAATTAGAATGCTCCCCTTTGGCGCGAAAATTTGAATCCACCAATCACAGTGCTCGATTTCCAACCGTCAAAACAAAGTCATATGGGCCCATGCACTACTGCTTTTTAGAAAGATGAATTAGCTCATCCATCAGATAAATCACTATTAAGGAGATAACCAACTTCCAAACCTATTGAGTTATCCACCCTTCGAGCAACAGGGGTATGGACTTTCTCGGGGAAAAACTTGGGGAGAGGTGATCAAAGCGGATTAATTCGAAGTACGGAGATCCCGCGTCGGGTTCAAAACTCATTCAGTTCCCTAGCTGGAGATATCCTGTTTAGATCCTGTTTCAACTCCTTTCCGATGATTGCAAAAAGCTAATAGTTGTGTTTCCCTCCGGATTGGATTTCTGAATCCGTTACATTTTATTTTAGTCCCACGGTTTCATTGTCCACGTGAAATCCCTCGGGGCCATGCTCAGAAATTGATTGATTTCACCACAACCTGAAAAATTAGATGGCATACCTCTTATAGTTCCCGGACGTTACGTTTGCAGGAAGAGACGTAATCAAGAAAGCTACGCTGAAAATTGTTCTAATTCCAAGGCTACAGATATAACAGTAAGGAATTTTTCACCTCATTTGGCTGTCCAATTTTTTGCATTTTTATTTGGTTTTGAATACTTTATGGCTGTGATCAGCAAACAATTGGTTTGAACTCTCTCCCTCCCAGGAGTGATCAGTATGTAAATTCTCCTCACAATTACAATGTAATGTCAGTCAGTCAGGTATTGAGAATGAATATTGTTATCAGCTAAAGAGGTGTGATCTTGATATAACACCAAATTCTCATGACTTCTCAGCAAAGAAATATATGGAACTAGTTATGAAAATGAACGTTTCGATCTTGGAAGTAAGAGGGTTAATTTCTTCATGGTTATGTTGGGGAAAAAGGGGTTGCTGATGGTTCTTTTCACTTTCTTCTTATTTAAACAGGTTAATGAAGTGACCGAATCCCCGAATGATAATTCACGGATTCATAGTGACTATGAACATGCATACGCCGTCCTGAGAGTGGACAAAAGAGAAAAAGGCAAGTTGGTACATTTCCTCTGTCACAGGAAGACCCTCCTCTCATATGGCCCTATTCATAAAATGGGAATGGTTGGGTTTGCTGTGGTTTTCGATTTGCTCCTCGATGGCTCTCACTTTGATCAGTTGTTTTAACTAAACGATGCTACATAATTACTGTTTAATGGCGTTGCCGTCACCTTAGCCGGCCTTATCTTCCAAACTTCCTTTACCTCGTCTTCACCCGCACCACAGGGGCATGGGGGAGGGGTGAGAGAAAGATCAGTCTGGGATCCCAATATGGCGGCCATGATGCAATTTAAAAACTAAATTTTTTTTTTCAGAAATATACTCATCCACGTACCGTGTCCCGCAATCCCCAGCTGTTGTTGATGCTCCCGATGCAAGTCTCGACTCCCATCCACATCAGGAAACTGCGGATGAACGAAATAAAAATTGTCAGGGAGACACTGAGGAACTCTTTTATGAAAATGTAATTTCACCAAAGTGTGAAGCAGCCTCACAAAAAAACGATCCGATTGATAAAGAACTTACTGTGGTGAAAATTAACGAGGAAAGTTTCCATACGGTATCAGCTCAATTCAAGGACCTTAACAACACAGAGAGCTCTGGTCGAGATTGCTACGAGATCTATCCCGAGCGGCCTACGTACATTAATTTGCAGGATCTCCCCGTGAATGGCCATGGTTCACTCGGAACCAACAGCGAGACGTCTGAAGTCATTTATGACAACTTAAATTGAAAGCACCTGCAAGCAGGCTGAATCAGTGTCCGTTTTCACACAAATCGTCTCTGAAGGAGAAACCGTCCGATGTGAATCGGGAAGAACAAATTTTTGACGACTTAGACGTCTGAAATGTGTCCGTCTAGGAAGACGAGTTTTCAAAGACGATTTGCCCGTCCAGGGCCCGGTTGTTCGAAAGCCGATTAACTTAATACAGGATTAGCGTAAACTTTTGTTTCAAGTTTTCAACTTTTTGGTGAAAGTTTATTTTGCTTATTTTTGTTTTTCAAGATTGACTTCTTCTAATGTAAAGTTTGGCCGAATATCAGCGTTGAACAGCACTTGGGAGTAAAGAAATAAACTCCTTGGTTAATTTTTAATCTGGGATTAGCGTTAATCGGCCTTTGAACAACCGTGCCCTGCCAGACAAAGAAGTCGACCTAAGTCCGGCCCAATCAGGCCATTTCCGAGTTGCTGTTCGCCTCTGGTTCAAAACGAGCCTTGGTGCTAAACCATTCAAATAACAATCGTTTGCATAAAAATACACCACTCCTTTCCATTTGAGTGGTTGTGCATTAGGACTATTGCCCATCTTTTATGAATTTACGTCGGACAACACTAGTGGAATTGGTCGTCTTGTGTCCACATTAGTCGACCAAACCAAAGCATTTTGTTCGTCTTCTAGTGTGGAAACGGCCAATGCTGGAAAGATAGGAGATCTCAAGAACACAAACTACAGCTGCAGGTCTTCGATGCCGACTCATTTAAGCCGAAGGAAAGCTGCTTCGCTTCACTATCATCTCATTTGTAAAGGGCTTGCAAGCTATAAAAGTTAAACTTCGATGACGGATATGTCATACACTGTTTCGGTTCAAGTAAGCAGACAAATCTGACGTTATATTCTAAGAAAAATACTTAAGATTTGAAAATGGCGACCATCTCCGGTCTGCGTTATCTAGAATTTGTTGCTTCCTAAATAACTTTAAAATAAAAGAGATTATCCATCTATTTTCTTCCTTATTGTACTCCAACTTGTTTTCGATTATATGTAATTCTTTTTCTTCCTTTATTGTGAAATTTTGCGCCCCTAAGGAACATTTTCCACACTTACATCCACCGCAGCGGGGTGAACAGCTTATCCCAAGATTTTCTATGTTATAGAAATCTTCAACTCGGACAATTGCTGTGTTGACATTTATGTGATCGAGCATAAGGTTTCTTGTCGTTTCCTTGATAAGGGGATGTGTTCCACCAATACATCTTCCAAGACGATTTTTTAGTAGAAGGGGGTGTCCCGAAGTTTGTTCATTCTGTGGATGGTACGCTGCGTACTCGTAACCGATCCAGACGTCGATTGTTCCTGATGGTCTTGATATATCTTCTTCAGAAATACTTTTAAATAGTTGGACGATTCCGTTCACGTTTACGATCTGTATGTCTGAAGTAATTTTATCGATCCCATATACGTCAAATTGAACTTCTTGATCTTGTTTGTCTATTAATGAAAGTTTGTATCTGGTGGATGTGATTTTCTCATTGTCCCCTCCTACTTTGGTAATGGAAAG
>NC_090875.1:27604479-27614479 GCF_036669935.1 Montipora foliosa
TGCGCTTTGCAAACACTGCGTTTGCTTTTGTAAATTTTGCCGTGTTGTCTAAAAAATTGCTTGTGCAGCCATGGCAACATAAAGGCCGGCACACACGAGGGAGCTTGCTCCTGATACACGCTCCCGGGTAAGTACCCCAACCAGTACACACGAAGGACACGACGAGGGAGCTGAATGATGAAACAACCCGATTGGGGCATGGGAACTGTTGTGGATGAAAAAAATAAGCCAATTTGATTGGCCGACTGGAGACACGTCATGTCACGGCAAACAAATTTCAGTGCACACAAGGGAGCTTGCTCCTGAAACAGACCCGTGCAACAGATTTGCCCCTGGAGCTTGCTCCCTCATATCAAACCAGTTTGATATGAGGGAGCAAAACTCGGGAGCAAAAGTTTTGCTGCGCAAAATATTTTTTCGCTAGAAATCGTTGGTGCAGACGAGGGAACTTTGCTCCGGGAGCGTGTTGTAGGAGCGTGCTGCAGGAGCAAGCTCCCTCGTGTGTACCGGCCTTAACTATTTCTGGGGTAAAGTACGTGGGTGCTTTTCAGCTTTGGGAAAGTCCACATCTGGATTCTTGTTTCCATAAGCGGATTTTGCGTTTCTTTACTAAAATCCGAAAGTGGAGTATTGATCCGAAGAATCCACTCTCCGACTGGATTCAGTAGATCAGATCTGAACCTGGATTTTTTAGGATTTATGTTTCTTTGGGAGACGGATCCGATACGTTTGGCCAGCGGTGGTCTTGTGAAAGTAGACATTGCCGCTATCGTCCCGATCAAGGTGAGTTTTTTTTCCGAAATTTATAGAAAGTCCTAAATTTTTCGCAGTTTTGATACGGCTGAAAGTAGGCTGTCATGCCAGAAAAATCCGTTTTTGGATTCTTCCTTTCTTTGGGAACGGAGTATCTGTTTGACCTGAGATCATAAACCCAATCTTGAATTAATGTATTCTTCATTTCTTGGTTTTTACCTCAATGATTAATGATTTTTTAAAAGCGATTTTTCTACATTAACCCTGGATCGGAAGCAATTAATTCATGCATGTACGACAATGGAGGCAGAGAAGAGAGACCCTGGGAACGAGATTGTGTATGTATTTTGTTGAGCTTTCCTCAGTGTCGTTGTCAGTCATGATTCCCGAGTTTTTAAAACAAAGATTGGTGATTCTTAAAAGATTTTTAACTATGCTTCGTGATTCATGAAATTCCACCCATATTCTGACTGGATTGCCATGTGGCAACCCAGTAATTAAAACGTAACAGGCCGATCAGGTATGTTGGGATCAAGTACGTGCGATGATGGTGGACCAGTGTACTCGATCGGGTAAATATGGCAGCGAGATTGTATCTGTATCTGGAATAGTTTGCCCTTGAAAAGTCTTAAGGTACATTGCATCTCCTTCTGTCAATAGCTGATCAACTGTGTGGGCCATCCTTTGCGAAACATCCTACAAGTTAGCACATAACAGAGCTGAAAGACTCATAAATAACAATTATTCCATGAGCCCGAGTTGGATATGAAGTGATAAAATAACCAACGAGCGCGTAGCGCGAGTTGGTTATAATCACTTCATATCCAACAAGGGCGAATGGTCTGCCTCTAGATACGTCGCTAAAACGACGGTCACCGTGATGAATACTGCCATTAAGGAATTTAAGAAACGACGACGGCTACGACTACGACATCACCACAAAACAGTAATATCATTAATTAAAAGAGCATAAATAATCGTGCAGCACGTGTAGCACGGATTTTAGCAAGTCTGTTGGCAGTCCTCTGCATAACGACGACGTGAAATCAACAAATTTGAGGTTTTGACGACAACGTAAGCATGCGACAGAGAATCTTTCATTCTCTATTTTAACTTTGAAACCGCTCGTACCAATTTATTTTTAGGATACTTCTCACACATTGTAGGACGTGAATGAGACTGAATAATCGAGAAAGACTTATGATAGAGCCAAGTTTTTTGAGGTGACGTATTCGTCGACCGTCGCCGTCGTAGATCTTAAATTCCCGATTAACGATTATCGTACGGTTGCCATTGTATAATCGTATAAACTTACCTTTATAGTCTTCTCGAAATCCTATTAGAATCCTAAAGCATGTGACAAATCCAACAAAGCATATGGCAATCCTAAAACATGTGGACGATCACAATCACGCTTTACGCATGTTGATAGGTCGATAGCCGCTGACCGATGTACTACGTATTCAGAGAAGGAAATATCGTCACCCAGGAAAAATCGAGTATGGAAAGCGCTATTTATACGTGCGCAGTCCTACTCGGCCAAAAGGACCAGATTAGTTTTGATACTCGCTCGCTGCGCCGTATCATCATCGTCATCATCACCATCACAAGTTATTGTCATTATTATTGCTTTGTTTTAGGTTGTGACGGAAGACAAACCTTCGTTGGCGAGACTTTTGATGAGCGTTTGCCTACCTTGAACTTTGGCGACGTAAGAGAAACATCCATCTTCTTTATCCAGCATTGGACTTGCTCCTTGAAATTCGACTCTTCATCGTACATGACGTGTAATGGCACCAAACGCGCTTTCACTGAGCAGTATTTAAATGTACTACCAAGGCTTTTCACAATGAGTCGGAATCGAACATCTGTTATGGATCGTTATTTTCTCCGGGTAAGATAACAGATGTAATTAAATACTCTATTTAGTAAACACTTCCCGCAAAGCTCTTTTTTTTCCCTTAACCGACGCTGAATTTTTCACATTTTTCGGACTGTCAGTTATCTAGTACAGTATTTATCCGTCTCAAATTCCCGTAGTCTCAACTTCTCTGAGTCTCGTTTCTCACTGATTCTGTCAACAACTCTGTTGACTTCTCAAGCGCTAGTTCTTGAGAACGTTTCTACGGAAAGTAAACAATTTAGGTTTTCAGGAAGTCAATTGTCGCCTTTTTACCTATCTATTATACACCTTATTTCAAAATGGCCACCGATTTAGTATCTTTTGTTGCTTGTAAATTAGCCCTTGTTACCTCGTTCAAATAATTCAGGTATTTAGTAAAAGAAAAATTTTGGTTTTCAGTCAACGGACTTGATAATGTAAATTGGCCACCGTACAGAGATTCTAAAAGCTGACGTTTCGAGCGTTAGCCCTTCGTTGGATTCGCTCTGACGAAGGGCTAACGCTCGAAAGTTCTCTTTACGGTGGCCAATTTACATTATCAACTCCGTTGACAAAACCAAAATTTTTGTATACTACTTCCCGACCGACGACAGATTCTTTAGAAACTACCCCCTTCATTTTTAGTAAAAGGCCTGGCCAAACGAGTCCAACATTGTTGGACGCTGTTGAAAAGTGTCGAACGAGGTGACAAACGAACGCAACATGTTGAATCCATCATTTGGACTCGAGCTCAAGGGTGAAGCTCACTTGAACGTTATGGTTTTTTTAAGTAAAGGCAAAATAATGTCTTTGTACTCAAAGTCTCTAAAAAGTAACACTGAATAAAGCTTTCTTCGCTATCCTCGTCTTTTTCTTCCGAATCAAAGTCGTCATTCGACATATTTTTTAGCAACTGATGTGTAGAATCATTTCCGCGTGATGACAATTCCACCGTGAGGTTTTTTTGTTTGTGCTGTGACACCTATGGGCCACCGTAGAAATCAATCTTCGTTCAAAAACATCCAACATCATGCAACATGGTGGCTAATCGAGTGTAACATGTTGGATTCAACAATGTTGGATGACGTTGCACCAACATGTTGGATCCGTTTGGCCGGCCTTAAGTTAATTTTCGATTTTTTACCTATCCATATTTATCTCCTTTTGGAGTTCATTTTAATTTTTCGTCATCATTTTCTACTTTTCCGCGTCCATGCGTCGAGGTACTGAATGATTAGACGACATTCAATAAGTCATTAATAATGCATGGTAAAACACCCTTTTAGGTTACCGATAAAAGGTCATTATCGGTGAATATTCACCGAGACCAAGTCGAGGTGAATATTCACCGATAATCACTGAGCCTGAGGCGAATAATTGTTTTAGTATAAATACGCAGGTGATTATTTCAAAAAAAGAAAAAAAAAACATTTCAACGCGAAATCATCTTCACTTACAGTGGCAAAACGACTACTGGCAGCCATTTTGTCCGTCGAGGTGATTATCAGCTGATAATCCGAGATAGCGAGCCAATGACAGCGCGTGATTTTGTATAATCACCTGTGTATTTATACTAAAAACCAATAATACATTATAATACTAATAAGGCGTAGCTTGTTTTTCTTGTATCATCGGCTGCTCTCGCAATTTGAACCTTTTCTCGGACTTCAGAGGGACAAGCTTTTTGTGGAGTGTTTCTGAAGCCGTTCAATAAACTCGCGGGTCGTGTTTTATCGGGCCTAAAATCACTGGGTTTCGCCTCATGGTTTAAAACCCGATAAAACACTCCTGTTCGTTTATTTATCAGTACATTATGAAGGCGATGATGATAACCTTGTTGTTGATTGTTGATGAAGAACATAATAATGATGAAAATAATGATGATGATGATGATCATGATGACGACAAGAATTGTGACTGGTGGCTATAGCGATGAAAAAAAATGTAAAATGTGAAATTCTAATTGATTATATTAAAATGGTAAGCCTAACAAATCAATGGCGACTTTGCTGATGAGAATGGTTGATGGATATGAAGTCTGTGGGGCAATTCAAATCGGGAGGGGGGAATGGGGGCTAGAAAAAAGAGCCCTGTCAAACTAAATAAAAGTACAGACCTTATGGTCGTGTTTTGATTGTAATTATCTCTTTATCACAGATCAATACTGGTGTGAATGGCAGCAATATACTTCGAGGAAAAATCCTCAATTTGTACATAGAGTGCGGAACACATATTGTTGATAGAAGAGTGACCTTCGATCACTGTTTGCCGTTTAAACTCCAAGGAACAGAATCATGTAAGTTCGCTTTTTGGCTTCATCGTAGAGTAGAAAGGGGACTTAAACAAATAAGACAAAAATGCATCCTATTAAATCAATCACTTAATCAATCAATAACTCACGCATTTAATCAATCAATCAATCATTCACTCAATCAATCAATCATTCAATCAGTCAATCAATCACTCACTCACTTAATCTATTAATCAATCAATCAATACCTTACTCAACCACTCAATCAATCAATCAATCAATCAATCAATCAATCAATCAATCAATCACTCAATGACAAGTTAAAGAAAAAACCAAATTTACTTCAAAGTTATGTTCACAGCTGATAATCGAAGGAAGGTTTTTTTTTCTCACACGTCCTGCTCCCGTGTAGCTCAGTCGGTAGAGCAACGGTGATCAAAAGCGGAGGTCGTGGGTTCGCTTCCCACACAGGTCAGAGATTTTTCTCTGTCCTTAGGTGACGCACAAAAAGAAGTTCCTGATGCTGTTGATTAGCGAAGGTTCTTAATTCACCATCAGTTACATTTACAATTGCGTAAGGCCGCACTTAATTTCTGTTATATACGCTACTCGGAAGACAACACTCGTTTAAAGTTCAATTCAGTTTACTTGTTCATTTACAGTATATATTTATAGGTCCAGTTAACGCGCCCACAACTTCAATTTCTTCTACCACATTGCCAACAAAGACAACGCGCGTTACTGAATTACCAGCAATCAACCAAAGACCTCACACGAGAACGATGCAGCAAACTCGTGCAGCTCTCACAGCCTTCGCGTCTTCATGGTGCTCTCATATTACATCACAAATGAGCTTAAATAATCCATCTACAACTTTTACGACTACGATTCCTGCTCAGCTCACAAAAGTCTCCCAAACATCAGCTTCGGTTACCGAATATGCACGACAAGTCTCCGATCATCCGCTGGAATCGTCGGTTGACAACACACCCAAACCTTCCCATGAGAGCCGTACAACAATCCTCACTTCCTTGACATTGAAAGTTTCCAGTAGTACAGAAATGTCGAATGTCTCTTCGAAGACATCCACAGTATTAGACCTTCAACCGACTCTCAGTTCCTCAAGGGTATCAGTTGTTACGCCAAGAGCACCTGGAAGTTCTCTAGTATCCAACTCCGCACCAAAAAAGTTTGTCATTTTCCCGACAACCTCCAACGGCACTCCAAGAGTAGAAGTCTCGTCAAAGTCATCAACTGTTTCAGTGAGTTTACCGACTCTAAGAGCACCAACTCCTTACGTATATTGTGCTATTCACTTGTTTATCCCACCTATAAAACTAACCTTATGCGTCTGGTAATTTTACAGAAACGAGTTTTCAGGATCATACACATATCCCATTTTAATGCTCATTCTGACCCTTAATTTAAGATCCTTGAAATGTTAAAAATCCACTATCTACAAATGTTACAACTTGGTTGGTCAATTTATGTTGTCCTATCAAAACCCTCCCAAGTTAGCTAGCAAATTTACCCTAAACAGACAAATTCACACATATCATACGAGAAAACTCTCTTGCAGTCCGTTTGCCTTTCTGTCGGACAAAGATCAAACAATTTTTTGTTTTTTATCAAGGACCTAAATTTTACAATTCTCTTAGCAGTGACATAATAAATTCTAACTCAACAGCTTCCTTCAAAAAAGAGTACTAAACGCATTCTTTTCCAACACAACTATTAAAAATCTTAGATATTTTGTTCCTCTTGCGCCAACTGAATTGTTTTAAACATGTAAATGTTTACACTACTTTATATTTCAACACGTTAAATACCTAAACGCTTGTTAAATTCATCTAAAGGCATTTGATTCGGCAATCTCCGTCGCCAACTTGTAGGTTTAACGAGTGGTAGATGTCTTATTTATGGGAGGCCTAAGTTACATAAGTAGTTTCTTTTAGGCCTCCTCGCCACCAATGTAATCATCATTTTTCTTTCTTATCTTCTCGTCTTTGTTTGTATACATCTGTATTTTTAATTTTTCTTGGCAGCAAAATAATTTTTAAAAAAACCCTGTGAATAAAGACATTGGTTCTTTACCAATCCATAGTAATTCTTGTTTATCTCTATCAGATTCCTCCAAATGTTG
Source organism: Montipora foliosa (assembly GCF_036669935.1). NCBI lineage: Eukaryota > Metazoa > Cnidaria > Anthozoa > Scleractinia > Acroporidae > Montipora > Montipora foliosa. The sequence goes on from NC_090875.1 coordinate 27,611,509, forward strand.
GCACTGGAAGGAAAGGAGACAACTATGGTTTATACATTGGTATTTCAACAGGGATAACAGCATTTGTCATAGTGGCATTCATCATTGTCGTACACCTTTCTTATCGACACCAGTGTTTAAAGTAATGCTCGCTTAATCATTTTCAATGTACAACCGTAAAATAAGATTGAAACATAGTTTAATTTGTGCCTTTACAACGTAGCCATATGCCTACGTTGGAGATCTCAGGATATGCTGAAGGTCTCAGGTGAATGCGCACGGAGAATAACCTGAGGATTTCGAAGGGACAGGGATGTTTTGAAGCTGGCACTTACTCTCCCAGTTTCTTTAAGAGGTCGTCTTGCGAACGTCTGATGCTCCATAAATGAAATCTATTTTATGTCTTTTTTGCCTAGTCTCCTCTGGTCTTGACAAGGAGTTAAAATATGTTGCAAATGGCATTAAGTTCAAATAAGCGTAAGACAGTGAGCTTTCAAAGCAGCAAGACCTATATAGTCTTATGATTCGAAGGAAACAATTCCCATGCATCTCTCTCGTTTGACTTAATGTTTCGCAGACGGTCTTTATTTAGAACAGTCTATATTCGTCATCACAGTGGTCAAAATGTTGTGGACACACGAGGCGCAGCCAAGTGAGTCCAAAACAAATTCTGACCAGTGTGATGACGAATATCGTTGCAGATAAAGTACAGACAACCCTGAACCACATTCGATTTATTTTTTACCACAATATTTAACGTCAAAGAAAATGTTAATTTTAGAGATTGACCAAGATGGTGACACAACGACAAAGGCCGTTGTCTAAAACGGTCTCGCAATCTGATTGTTTTATTTTCCAAAATGAGCGTTTCTGATTGGTCATCCATGTTTGAGAGGTGAAAAGAGCATTGCGTGACAGGTTGACGCGTAGACTCTTATTAGCCAAATTAGCCAATCAGATTACGACATTACAAGCAATTGTGGAAAATAGTCGTTTTAAAGGCTTAGAGTTTGCTGTACATACTTCATTGCTAGTTTTACCAACTTGTTTGTCCGCTTTTTTGTAAAATCGCTCGAGTAAATTGACCTTGCAAAATAGTTAAAGTGAACTTCAAGTTAGTGTCATAACAGGAGGGCTTTTCCATCGATGCTAATAAGAAGATTGCAAGATGACCAAAGAGTTTGGACAAATGTGAATCGTTTGTAACAGAAAAGATACATTTCCTGGGAAAGTGGTGATGTCTGGAGAACATACGACATACTTCTGATAGTTTCTGATAGTTCCCACATGTTCATTTACAGGATGAGACATAATCAAGAAAGCTCCGCCAGAAATAGTTCGACTTCTATGGCTACAGACAGAACAGTAAGGAATTACTCATAACTTTTGACCGTGTAATTTTTGCATTCCTAATTACTTTTAAATTCTTCATGGTTATCTCAGGAAAAGGGGGTTGCAGATGTCTTTTTTTTTGCTGTCTTATTCTTTAAACAGGTTGATGAAGTGACCGAATCTCCGAATGATAATTCAAATGTCGATGGTGACTATGAACACGCCTACGCTGGCCTGAGAACGGACAAAAGAGAACAAGGCAAGTTGGTACATTTCCGCTTTCACAGAAATGCCACCAAAATATGACCCTCCTCACATATGACCCTCTTAATGAAATGGGAATGCTTCTGTCAAGAAAAGCTAATCGATACCTTTTTTTAGTGTTTCATGTATTGCCTTAAAGGAAGTGTTAAAAATATAGCTTTGGCACCTGGATAAAGATTCATTAATTCACAATCGAAAATCAAAACTGCCGATTATAACACGAGCGGGAAGTTTGAATATTCGCCAAGAGTGTATTCATATAAAATCTAACCCGAGGGAGGGGGTAAGAGCAATACAACGAATGTCGCTACTAGGAAAAGAGAAAGAGGAACCATGCTGGCGCAGTGGAGACAACACTTGTCTCCCGGCACCAATATGGCTTGGGTTCGATTCCCAGACTCGGCGTCATATGTGTGTGGGTTGAGTTTGTTGGTTCTCCGTGTCTCCTCTGAGAGGTTTTTCCCCACTCCGATTTTCCTCCCTCCTCAAAAACCAATTTTTGATTTCAGTTGATTCGAGTTGACTTGATAACTGTTATAAGTAGTTAAAGACATGATAATAATAATGACTCCTGGGTCAAATCATTTACTATTTTATTATTATTTGGGACTCCAATATGGCTGCCATGACGAAACAAAAAAAAAAACACTATTTTTTTTTCCAGCAATATACTCATCCACGTACAGTGTCCCGGTACGGGACTGTCAGGGGAGCACTGAGGAAAGTTTTTACGACGATGTAATGCCACCGAAATGTGAACAAGCCTCAGAAAACAATGAGTCAATTGATAACGAACTTACTGTGGTGAAACTAACAGAGGAAAGTTTCCATACGGAATCAGCTCAATCGAAGGTCCTTAACAACACAAAGAGCCGGAAAGTTGGTCGACATTGCTACCAGAACTATCCCGAGCGGCCTATGTACATTAATTTGCACGAAATCCCAGTAAATGGTTCACTTGAAAACAACAGTGATTCGAAAGTCAGTTATAACAACTTACATTGAAAGCAGGCTGATTCAATGACGGGTAGATAAGGAGACTACAAGAACATGCACTAACTACAGCTGCAGATAGATGGGCATGTCTTTAAAGCCGAAGGGAAGCTGCTTCGTTTTACTATCATCTCATTTATATACAGGGCTTGAAATCTATGAAAATCAAACTTTGATGGCGGATTGTATGTCATACACATCTAAGAAAAAGAATTTTGACTTGAAAATGACGATCATCTCCGGTCCGCGTTATCTTGGATTTGTTGCTTCCTAAATAAGAGTTAAAGATAAAGAGATTAAGGACGGTGCCTACTATTGTTATTGCACATATGTTCTGCGCATCTTGAGATACTCAGATTTCCTATCTGTGATGCTTACTAATACAGGGTTACCGTTTGCGCGG
>NC_090875.1:27619479-27654479 GCF_036669935.1 Montipora foliosa
GAGGAAAGCTTACTGGAGCTATGTCGAGTCAAAAATTAATCCAAGTGATAATCCACAAAGTCACACTGGAAGGAAACATCACAAAATAGACACTATTGGGATAAAGGTAGAGATGTGACCAAACCAGTGGAAATAGCAACCTTGTTAAATGACAATTTCCACGCAATTTTTACAACAGAAACACCAGAGCTGAGTCAGGCCAGATCTCCTAAGTCGACCCTCACCTTACAATGACATGGCTGACATTAATATAACAGAATCTGGCGTGCTCAAATTGCTAAAATCTCTCAAAGCTCATAAGGCGCCAGGTCCAGACCAAATCAGCCCCCGCGTATTGAAAGAAATGGCAAATGTGATTGCCCCAATACTAACTACAATATTTAGGAAATCATATGACTCTGGTACTGTTCCTGAGGACTGGAAAACAGCAAACATCATTCCGAGTCTTCAAGAAAGGAAAGAGATTTGATGCAGCAAACTACAGACCGCTAACCTGTATAGTCTGTAAATTAATGGAACATATCCCGACAAGTCATATCATGAAACATGCAAATGATCATAACATCGTATATGGTCTACAACATGGCTTCAGAGGGGGTAGATCTTGTGAAACACAGCTAGTGGAGTTTATTGATGATTTGGCATATAATAGGGAAAATGGAGGTCAATGTAGCCATAATGGAATTCTCTACAGCTTTTGACAAAGTTGGTCACCAAAGACTTCTTCTAAAGTTAGATCACTATGGAATTCGAGGAAAGACAACTAAATGAATACAAGCCTTCCTTACAAATCGTACCCAGAGAGTTGTCTTAAATGTGGAACATTCATGTTATACACATGTTAAGTCAGAAGTCCCCCAAGGATCAGTTTTAGGTCCATGTCTATTTTTACTTTACATCAATGATTTACCGGAGTCTCTTGTTTCAACTGTACTGTTCATAAGAGGCATTTGACTATTTAAGACAATAAAGACTCTCTGCCTACCTAAACGTTTATTCTGTTTCGACAAAAAGATCCTTTCTCATTTCGGAGATGATGATACGCTAGCCTACTTTTAGCCGTACCCTCCCCCCGAAGGAAACACGGCTACACGTAGGCAAACCATACGCAAGTAAACTATAAAGTTTTTAAACCACCTAATTGAACAACTTCATTTGCCACCTCCAGTTGCCGTCCGCGTCTCAAAAACGCACGTGCTTAAGCTTCCTAATGATTCAAGATGGCGGAGCCGGGGAAATTTGAAAAGCAAACCAAGGGTTTTTAAAATTATGTTATTTTAGATACAAAGGCTTCCATTGGAAAAAGTTCGAACACTTTTGATTGTAAACATTATGTTCTGTAGTTTTAACTTATTTTATTGTTTTAGTGGAGGTTCCCTTTGATACATGCAGGGTTCATTAACAAATGAACACATGTCATCACCGTGACTTGCACTTGATGAAAACAGCGGATCACAGGATCACAAGAGGCATTTGACTATTTAAGACAATAAAGACTCTCTGCCTACCTAAACGTTTATTCTGTTTCGACAAAGAGATCCTTTATCAATTCGGAGATGATGATACGCTAGCCTACGTGTAGCCGTACCCTCCCCCCGAAGGAAACATGGCTACACGTAGGCAAACCATACGCAAGTAAACTATAAAGTTTTTACACCACCTAATTGAACAACTTCATTTGCCACATAGGCTGTGAAATTAACAACTTATTTCACAATGAAGACAAGATAGAACCGCTGAGAGTGCTGAGTAAAACTGCGGAGGAACGAACGAAACTGAACAAAACAGAATGTTACATTTCCCCTGACATCTCATGGTATATTGGATGCGATGGGAAAAGGGAGACACTGAAAGCCAACCAATTGCAAACAAGTTTTGGACTTGAATGGAACCAAGGAAGGCGAAAAGCATACTTTTTAAAGGTAAGATTGTCTTAAACTTCAACAACGAAACACACTTCAAAAAATGGCTCTAAGGCTAGGATGTGTTCCTTTGGGAGATGAAATTGTAAAATTTGCATGGAAGAAGCAAGAGTCCAAAGGATTCATATAGAACATTCTATTCCAAGATCTCTGATTAACTAACAGCTAGTATCGAAATACATTCAAAAATGACTTAAGCCTTACTATGCCATGTTAATAAACCTCACAACCTCAGATATTCCGTGTCAGAAAAATCAGCACAGAGGCGAAACCTTGTAGGTCACAAGAGCACCAACCAAAGAAGAAGCCAAAAATACAGCCATCATCGAAATCGATGGCCTAACGAGGTGAGAAGAGAGAGAGAGAGAGAGAGAGAGAGAGAGAGAGAGAGAGAGAGAGAGAGAGAGAGAGAGAGAGAGAGAGAGAGAGAGAGAGAGAGAGAGAGAGAGAGAGAGAGAGAGAGAGAGAGAGAGAGAGAATTCAGATGACACCTTCGGTTGCTCGTTCGTATTAGAAAAGATTAGATGCTCACACCAACTGCAGATATCAGTACAAAGACCAGACGTCAATATTTTACCGTCGCGTTCGTCCTGCCGGAATTTCAAGCCGCGTACTACCGCAAAGGAGTCCGATGCTTTACTAACTGAGAACAGTCGTCTGTGAAAATTAGGCTAACAAAATCTATGTAGCAAGGGATAACTTATCTTACATTTGTCCCACTCCTAGGTCTTGGATGACTCTTACCAGGGTCAAATAATCAAGCTTGGTATCAGATGTACATTAGGGCTTCCGGGCTACAACAACAGTTGCCTTCTTTTTAAAGTTCAAGGAAATTTTTCTTGTAAGTTATGCTGAGCAGTTTTTCAAACTTGTGTTTCTCTTAAAGTGGCACTAAATATAAAATAAATTAAATCGAAAAGCTTAGCCTCTTTAACCGCAAATACACAGTTCACTTTTTTTAAAGTCTGCTGTTTTTGGGAGGTTTTTAGCAAAAGGTGCCCCTTCAATCAAAGAATTATAGGCTTTAAGCTCTCTTCTTTAGGTGATATTGTAAAGCCCACCGCTGACTTTCTTTTACAGTCCGATCCAGTAAAATTTCATCATTTGACGAAAGCTTGCAGACTCCTTCAAGATATAAACATCAGTCTTTGGCGTTGTCGCAAACAATCGTTTTTTTCTTCTCCCATGCATATCCAGCTCGATCCGAAAAAGGCTAATTTGCACTGACTCATCCGACTGACAGACACAAGAAGGTGGGTGTGGTCCATTGGTAGAGGTGCGAGGGATCTCAGGCTTTCAACACAGATTTGGCCACCAAGTCGATTTGTCTTCAGTTGTTCCGAATGCAAATCGGCATGCTTTCGTACAGCTCCCTGGAAGTTGGGTTTCTCGTCGTTGTTGTGTTTGTTTAAATACTTTACCTCTAGACTCGGGCCCTGAAGCCTTAAATATGGCCGTGAATACAGTAAATAAAAGTTCTATACCTTTTTACAGGTCCTCTCGGAAAACAAGAAACCGAGTTATCCTCAACAAAAGCTGCTTTCTCCGAAACAACATCGACTCCATCGAAGGTATTTCTCGCCTTGTAAATAAATAAAACCTACCCTGGTCATCATATGTTGGTCAACAAGAAACCATTTTGCATTCAATTGTTTTTTACAGGTGCCCAGAGAGACCTCAACACAGACGAAACAAAGTTCTACTGAGGTAAATTTAAGAGCATCGTCAAACCTACTGGTGAGAGAGTACGGAGTTTAAGAATCGACGATGCTACAAAACAATAATATAATTTGCTTGAAAAATGAAAAATAATTGTACTGCACCACGCATTTCCTGCATAACAACGACGTGAACGTACGAAATTTGAGGTTTTGATCGCAATGTGAGCATAGAAATGTGAATCATTCATTCTCTGTCTTTACTCTGAAATCACTTGTACCAATTGATTTTTAGGATACTTTGCTCACGTTACGACTTAAACGAGATGGCATAATCGCAAGATGGCATAATCGTATGATAGCACAGAGTTATATTTCGAAGCGAAGTTGTCGTCGACGTCGCCGTCGTAGATGTTAAACGCCATAGTAGAGGAGTAAGAGGACGGAGAGGGAGAGGAGAGGGCCGGAAGAAGAGAGGGAGAGAAGAGAAGAAGGGGGGGGGGGGGGAACAAGTAGAGACAGAGAGGAAAGAGTCGGTGGGAGTGAGAAAGAGGAAGAGGGAAAGCGGGAGAGGGAGTGGAGGTCAAGAAACAAGAGGGGTTTTATAAGTCGGAAAACTATCAATGCGATTTGAATAATTTCAGAATGAACACGGGCTTAGCGGTGTAAGTTTCTTTTACGATCGTTCAGCATGATGATTGAAACCAAACCCCGAAAAAGTCGAGTCAGTCGTGGTGTGCGGAAAGATCAAAACGCAGGGTCTTGTTCCTTATGTTAGTACTACGCGTGGAGCAATAGTACAACCATAATTGAACCGCAGCATCATAAAAATTTTTGTGCAATGGTTTTCGAATTACCCACAATTTTAATTCCTAGTAAACAGGCTGCCCAGCTAATAGAGCCGTTGGGTACTCATAACCAAGATATATAAATACGGGAAAAAGGGCCTATGTATATACGAACAAAAGTTATAGGCTGTGAATACCCTTGCATTTGTCTATGAAACTATTACACAAATATAGTTTATTCTTAAATTGTTAATCCCCTTTTTTTCACTACAGGGTCGCTTCCAGCCCAGTTCGGGGGTGAGACAAACGGACGATTCGTCATCTAAAGTGCCTGTCATTGTTGGAGTTACAGCTTCCATAATATTCACTATAGTACTATTCGTCGTTGCCTTTCCTATTTGTCGTCGATACAAATTCAGGTAACCGTCACAATATTGACAGAGTATAATTGTTAATTAAATGAACTTGAATAAGTTTTAAATGCCGCTCATCACATCCTAATCAGGCTAAGGAAGGTTCACAAATTAGGAAAACGATAATGCCAATTCTGTCCAGAAATGCAAGCAATTATAGTTACACGCCCGATTATCCAACACGAAGTGTCCCTTTAAGTTGATAAAGCTGATTCTCCTGACGATTGATGATACTGATGATAATAATAATAATAATAATAATAATAATAATAATGATAGTGATGGCGATGATGTTATTGATTGATGAGGGAAATTGTGAAGATAATTAACAATTATTGGACGAGGTTGAGCAAAATATGGTGATTTGTCAGTGGCGAGCAGATCAATTTTTTTGCCGAAGCCGAAGGCTGAGGCAAATAATTGATCTGCGAGACACTGACAAATCACCATATTTTGCGATAACCGAGGTCAATAATTGTTTTATCATTTGATCACCGAGTTTGTTTTTTGTTTTTGTTTCCGAGAAGCCGTAAGCGCACGCTGCCTTGCAGAGTCGAGTAATGGCACCAATCAATTGGTTTTTTTTCTCAGCATAATTATATTTGTAGACTTCAAATTGTACTTACAGTCAAACAATCAATAACACTAGGCATCAACAAAGCTGAAGAATTTCACAGTTTTCAAAGCGTATCCCGACAAGTGAAGCTTTCACAGTGGTGTAAAGGTCGCCATGCTTTTTTCTGGCTTCAGCATAAAATCTCTTTAGTACATATGCATTCGCCAACTTGTCCTTCGCGTCGATGACACGAGTGACTCTTCGTCTACCTTTCTTTCCTGGAGATACTCTCGAAATACGTTGAGTGCAACTTTTGTTCCTTTCTTAGTATTCTCACTGTTCTTTCGATCAACTGAAGATGTCGAATCATTCTCTAACAGCTCGGGGAACCGATCTGCCATTTTCTCACAAGAGCGTGATGTCAACTGCGCATGAGCAGAACATTATTTGCAGCAAAACACTTATTTGCAGGTCACGTGGTGGGCTCTCGGCCATTGAAAAGGAAGGACAAAATACATCGAATGATAATGATGCTTATGATGATGGTGATGAACATAATAACAATGATGACGATGATAATAATGATGACGATAATAATGATGACGACGATGATGACGATGATGACAATGATGATGACGATGATGATGATGATGACGACGATGATGATGATGATGATGATGATCGTTCCCTAATATCATCATTCCTTTTGAAAAAAGCAAATATTACTTATTGGAAAACCGACCTCACTACAACCTGAAAATATGCATTGTTCTTACTTGAAAAGCAAATTGCGAACAGAAAAATGCCTCAACTTTTTAAAGTGTTCGTCTTGAACGGAACAAGCGTAAACGGGATCTATTGTTCTCTTTATATGGAGTCCGAGAGTCGAGTGTCGAGTGTTGAAAAATATTTCACGAGTTTGCTGCGCTCACTCGTAAAATATTTTTCAATACGAAACGGCCCAAATTATTTCCCGAAAGGTATCGAAAGACGTGATTTTTATATGTAACCATAGCAGCAGTGATCTTTTCTCGTGTGAAAATAACATGTTATCTTCACGTGTGGTATTTCATTGGTGTTTATATAATTAATAAGTATATATCTATCTATCTATCTATCTATCTATCTAAGAGGACACAAAGTGAAAAAAAAAAGCAGGGGATAACGAGGACATGTTCACAGCTAGATAGGAAAGTAATATTCAAAGACACGATCATTATGCCTTAAAGAACTGGAGGTGCTGTCTCCGTGTATCCGTCAAAACCGCTGAGCCTTAAGGAAACTCAAAATTCGAACTTGAAATAAGATGTGAAATAAGACTGAGACTAAGTCATAACTAAAAATGCTGTCTCTGTATCTACATCATATCCATTATACTTGAAGAAATTCACGGTACTCAAATTGTCCCCTGCACTAAAACACCGAAAACAAGTAGGAAACACAGTTGATGACGAAAAAATTCCTTGCAGTCAAAAAGGAAGGTACTATTCAAAGACCCTAATCATATTGCCAGTTAATGACCTGGAAGTGCTGTCTCCGTGTATCCGTCATATCCACGATGCTTTAAGAATTTCATTGAACTCTATTTTATTTCCGGCAATAAAAATATCACAGATAAGTGGAGACACGGAGACGACGGAGACACACTTACAGTAACACAGGGGAGTAATAATTAAAGAGGCTAATCAGTATGCCATTGAAAGATCTGGAAGTGCTGTCTCCGTGCATCCGTCGTATCCACCATGCTTTAAAAAAATCGAGCAACTTTGTTAAAAAGGCATTATCGAGGATGCAACGAACAACTCAATTCCCGAGAAAAGTAGTCACGCCAAAACACAGATTCACCATATGCTCGTTCTCTATCAGAATACTCTTGCATTGCTTTCAAAGCAATAATGCTTTTCAAATATACTAAGCCATAGGATATCAGACAAAAGTTTCCGTTTTTAATTTTCAAAGCTGAAAAAAAAAATCTTTACTTCGCAGCGTGAGGTATTCGCTACATATTAATAGATTAGCGCCTATGAATGGAATACCGGAAACATTTTACAACTTCTGTTTCCTTCAAATAGTATGAATACTCCGGGAAACAAAAGAGGGTGTCGGAATTTAGATCAGCTAATAGCTGAAAATGCTATAAAAGCAAAAGGCTGAGTTGCTCTCACCATGCAGTTTCAAGTTTGAAAACCGAACCGGGATGGCAAGTGCTCCTGCTCGGCAGCTCAACAGTAAGGTATGTATCCTGTAGGTAAACTTGAGTTCAGAATAAAAGCTTACGGAGTCGAGTCTAAGAGTACTAATTTACGTTGTTTCGTTATTTGAACTTTCTGCAGAATATTCGAAGTGGTCTTGTCAGCAAAAGCTTGCCCGTCGTACAAGAAAACTGCTCAGTAATTTCAGCAAAGGTGATCAACGTTGCATCCCAAGCGACAAAAAACCCTAACGACCCGTGGTTGCAAAAATGTGCTAAAAGGGACGAGTGCGATAACGCCATGAAGAAAATCCGAGGGGGACATTTTTCTTTTCTTCAGTGGCAGTCGTTGAGAAGAAGGTTAAGGAAAACGAGTCTCAAGAGGACAAAGAAGGAGACGGGAAGAAACGGCAAACTCTCAAGGAAAAACCAAGATATACTGACCAACTGTATCCTATTGGATAGCCTTGCAAACCTGGGATAGCTTGCGAATTTCTACAGACAACAGTCTGCCGGGCAGTAGTATCCTTCAAGGAAAACTCCTCAATTTGTACGTAAGCTGCAGTTTTCAGTTTGACTCTTTTGGTCAGGGAGGAGTGACTGTCGGTGTCTGTTTAAACTCCAAGGAACAGAATCGTTTAAGTTCATTCAGTTTTTGGCTTCATCGTAGAGGACAAAGGGGATTTAAACAAAAAAGAAATATAACACATCCTATTAAATCACTCACTCACTCACTCACTCACTCACTCACTCACTCACTCACTCAATTAATCAATCAATCACAAGATAAAGAGAAAACAAATTTAACTTAAAACTAATCTTCACAGCTGATAATGCAATTTCAAATTTAACGTTTGTCACAAGCCAAAGTTAAGTCTTGTACCTATTCAATGGTTCGACGAGCAATTACGCACCGAAAGAAGCCTATTTAAGCTGACTCTGGTCTTCTCAGCGCAATGGATTACCGTTGTCGTACTCCGGCTCATCACGAGGCAAAGACCGTGAAAAAATCGGCCAAAACAATAAATTAAAGAAAACAAAGTAGAATTAAATTTTCCTTAAAGAAATTTCTATTCAGTTTACTTGTTTATTTATTTATCTATTTATTTATTTATAGGTCCTGTTAACACGCCCACAAGTTCATTTTCTTCTACCAAACTGTCAACGAAGACAACGCGGGTTTGATCACCAGCAATTAGCCAAAGACCTTACATGAGCACGATGCAGCGAAATCGTGCAGCTCCTACAGCCTTGGCGGCTTCATGGCGCTCTCATATTACACCAGCGATGAGCTTAAATAATCCATCTACAACTTTCACGACTACGATTCCTGCTTCGCTCACAAAAGTCTCCCAAACATCGTCGTCTCCTGTCATCCGCTGGAATCGTCGGTTGACAACACTCGCAAATCTTCCTGTGCGAGCCGTACAACATTCCTTAGTTCCTCGACATTGGAAGTTTCCAGTAGTACACAAATGTCAGACGCCTCTTCGAAGCCACAGTCACTGTGGTATCAGACCTTCAACCGGCATTTGATTGTAATCTCCGTCGTTAACTTGTAGATTCAACGAGCGCTAGGTGTTTTATTTTGGGAAGCCTAATTTATATAAGCTTAGTAGTTTTCTTTAGGCCTCCTCGCCACCATGCAATGTTATCATCCATTTTCTTTCTTATCTTGTTTGTATATATATTTTTCTATGTGGCAATATAATTTTGAAAGAACCCTTTGAATAAAGAAAATACTTCTTTGCCAACCCATGGTAATTCTCCTTCATCTCTCTCAGATTCCGCAAAATGATCGCACCGGAAGGAAAGGAGAAAACCATGGTTTATACAGTGGTATTTCAACAGAGATAACAGCATTTGTCATAGTGACAGTCATCATCGTACTACACCGTTAGTCAACATCGTGGGATACCACGTTTATCGACGCCAGCGTTTAAAGTAACGCACGCTTCCTAATTTTCAACATACAACCGTAAGATAAGATTGAAACATGGTTTCATTTGTGCCTTTACAACACAGCCAAATGCCTACGTTGGAGACCTCAAGATATGCTGAAGGTCTTTGGTGCACAAATAAAAACCTGAGGGATTCGAAGGGCAAGGGATGTTTTGAAGCTTGCATTTATTCTCTCAGTTTCGTTAAACGTTTGATGCTCCATATATAAAATCTATCTTCTGTCTTTATTGCCAAGTCTCTTCTGGTCTTGACAAAGACTTACATATGTTGCAAGTGACATTAAGTTCAAATAAGCATAAGACAGCGAGCTTCCATCTCTCTCCTTCGCATGCATACTGTCTATATTCAGAACAGCTTCTCCCTTGCCCCACCCCCAAGTATCATACCTCTTAGCCAATCAACGCAAAGCTCTTTGTTTAAGTCACATATCCATAATTTAAACAAGTAAAAGGATAGAGGACAAAATTTATCACAAAAATTAAGTAGTCTTAGAAAAAAAATCAGCTTAAGTAAAGATTTACCAGTTGTTTGCTCCAAATCATAAATTCCTGCGTAGAATCGATGGTAAAATTTGTCTCCGTCCGTAGTTACTAGTAGTAAACGTAGCAATCAACCATTGCTAGAAGCTAACAATCATTTTTTTTTTTCATATCTAAATACTTTATGTACTGTTTAATAAACGAGCAGCAGTGTTTTGTTCCTCGGGAGTCCGAACAAAGGTACAAAATGTGAGGGGAATATAAAAAACAAAAACAAGTCGGGTCTCATTACTATTCTTTACATAAAGAATTATAATGAGGAGTGTTTTATCGGGTTTAAAACTCATGCACGTGACGTTTTATCGATGGTTTGATAGGCTGTTAGGCTCATGAATTACAAATGACTTTTTAATCTTATTGTCGCGGGTGCCCCCACCCTCCTCCCCTCCTAAACAATGTTGAGGGGAGGGAAAGCTTTCTTATTTGCACTTCGTGATCAGTAAACAACATTTCTGTGGGTGAGAAAGAGGAAGGGGGTATTGTTGAGTCTAAAAGGACGAAAGTTGAGAAAAGTCTCAACGATCTTTGTCCAGGATTGTAGCTTGTGGTTGTCTAATTAACAAATCAAAAGTGGTTCAGCGTTGTCTGTACTCTTATCGACAACGATGTTGTGCGCTTCGTGAGTCCACGACAAATTTTGACCACTGTGATGACGGATATCGTTGTCGATAAGAGTACAGACAACGCTGAACCACATTCGATTTGTTTTTTACCACAATATTCAGCGCCAAAGAAAATGTTTATTTCAGAGAGTGACCGATAGTGACCAAGATTGTGCCACAAAGAAAGAGCAAGCGTTGTCTATAACATTCTCACAATCTGATTGGTTTATTTCCCAAAAGACCGTTTCTCGTTCGTCATCCAAGTTTGAGAGATGAAAAAGGCATTGCGTGACATGTTAACGCGTGGACTCTTACCGTCAACCGAAAATTAACCAATCAGATTGCGAGATTACTAGCAATCGTCTTTTGAAAGGTTTAGAGTTTGCTGTTCATACGTCATTGCTAGTTTTACGAACTTGTGCGCCCGCTTTTTTGTAAAATCTCTCGAGTAAATTGACCCTGCAAAACGGTTAAAGTGAACTTCAGCTTAGGAAGCATAAAAGGAGGGCTTTCCATTGATGCTAATTAGAACATTTAAAGATGACCAACGAGTTTGAACAAATTTGAATCACTTGCTATAGAAATGTTACATTTCCTGCAAGAGTAGTGATGTTGGAGAACATACGGCATACTTCTGATAGTTTCTGATAGTTCCCGCATGTTTCATTTACAGGAAGAGACATAATCTAGAAAGCTACGCCAAAAATAGTTCGACTTCCACGGCTGCAGACAGAGCAGTAAGGAATTTCTCATGACTTCTGATCGTCTAATTTTTGCATTTTTAATTGCTTTTAAATTCTACATGGTTATGTCAAGAAAAGGGGGTTGCAAATGATTCAGTTTGCTGTCTTATTATTTAAACAGGTTGATGAAGTGACCGAATCTTCCAACGATAATACAAATGTCGATGGTGACTATGAATACGCCTACGCTGGCCTGAGAACGGACAAAAGAGAGGAAGGCAAGTTGGCACATTTCCTCTTTCACAGGAATCCCACCAAAATATGGTCGTCCTCACATATGGCCCTCTTCATGAAATGGGGATGCTTGTATCAAGAAAAGCCAGTCAATTTCGAAGACAATAATTTTTGTTTAGCTTTTCATATATTGGCTTAAAAGGAAGTATTGAGACGATAGCTTTGGTGCCAAGATAAAGACTCGGGAAATTAAAAATTGTTTATCATAACACAATATTCGGGAAGAGCTTATTCATATCAAATCAAACCCGGGGGAGTTGGGTAAGAGCAACATTTTTTTTAGGTCATCTACTGCTCAGGGAGGAACGGTCAATACAAGAAATGTCGCTATTGGGAGTAGATATAGAGGAACCATGCTGGCGCAGTGGAGAGAACACTTGCACCCCACCAAAGCGGCCTCGGTTCGATTACCAGACTCGGCGTCATTTGTGGGTTGAGTTTGTTGGTTCTCTACTCTGCACCGAGAGGTTTTTCTCCGGATACTCTACCAATTTTTTTATTTTAGTAGACTCGAGTTAACTTGATAGCTGTTAGGAGTAGACGAAAAGCCACCTGGTGAATGCACTTCTATTAAAGCCATTATTATTACTAATTTATTAATATTATTTTATTATTATTTGGGACCCCAATATGGTTACATGTACCATGACGCAATATAACTAAGATTTTTTTTTCAGAAATATACTCATCCACGTACAGTGTCCCCCAATCCCCAGCTGTTGCAGATGCTTCCGGCTCCTACCCACATGCGGACAGTGCCAAGGAACAAATCAAGAACTGTCAGGGGAACATTGAGGAACGTTTTTACGACGATGTAATTTCATTGAAATGTGAACCAGCCTCAGAAAACAATGAGTTTGCTGTCTTATTATTTAAACAGGTTGATGAAGTGACCGAATCTCCCAATGATAATACAAATGTCGATGGTGACTATGAATACGCCTACGCTGGACTGAGAACGGAAAAAAGAGAAGAAGGCAAGTTGGTACATTTCCTCGTTCACAGGAATCCCACCAAAATATGACCGTCCTCACATATGGCCCTGTTCATGAAATGGGAATGCTTCTATCAAGAAAAGCCAGTCAATTTCGAAGACAATATTTTTTGTTTAGCTTTTCATATATTGGCTTAAAGGGAAGTATTGAGACGATAGCTTTGGTGCCAAGATAAAGACTCGGGAAATTAAAAATTGTTTATCATAACACAATATTCGGGAAGAGCGTATTCATATCAAATCAAACCCGGGGGAGTTGGGTAAGAGCAACATTTTTTTTAGGTCATCTACTGCTCAGGGAGGGACGGTCAATACAAGAAATGTCGCTTTTGGGAGAAGAGATAGAGGAACCATGCTGGCGCAGTGGAGAGAATACTTGCACCCCACCAAAGTGGCCTCGGTTTGATTACCAGACTCGGCGTCATATGTGGGTTGAGTTTGTTGGTTCTCTACTCTGCTCCAAGAGGTTTTTCTGCGGATTTTTTTTATTTTAGTAGATTCGAGTTAACTTGATAGCTGTTAGTAGTAGACGAAAAGCCACCTGGTGAATGCACTTCTATTAAAACCATTAATATTACTAATTTATTAATATTATTTTATTATTATTTGGGACCCCAATATGGTTACATGTACCATGACGCAATATAACTAAGATTTTTTTTTTCAGCAATATACTCATCCACGTACAGTGTTCCACAATTCCCAGCTGCTGCAGATGCTTCCGGCTCCTACCCACATCCGGACACTGCCAAGGAACAAATCAAGAACTGTCAGGGGAACATTGAGGAACGTTTTTACGACGATGTAATTTCATTGAAATGTGAACCAGCCTCAGAAAACAATGAGTTTGCTGTCTTATTATTTAAACAGGTTGATGAAGTGACCGAATCTCCGAATGATAATTCAAATGTCGATGGTGACTATGAACACGCCTACGCTGGCCTGAGAACGGACAAAAGAGAAGAAGGCAAGTTGGTACATTTCCTCGTTCACAGAAATCCCACCAAAATATGACCGTCCTCACATATGGCCCTCTTCAAGGAAATGGGAATGCTTGTATCAAGAAAAGCCAGTCAATTTCGAAGACAATATTTTTTGTTTAGCTTTTCATATATTGGCTTAAAGGGAAGTATTGAGACGATAGCTTTGGTGCCAAGATAAAGACTCGGGAAATTAAAAATTGTTTATCATAACACAATATTAGGGAAGAGCGTATTCATATCAAATCAAACCCGGGGGAGTTGGGTAAGAGCAACATTTTTTTTAGGTCATCTACTGCTCAGGGAGGAACGGTTAATACAAGAAATGTCGCTATTGGGAGAAGAGATAGAGGAACCACGCTGGCGCAGTGGAGAGAATACTTGCACCCCACCAAAGTGGCCTCGGTTTGATTACCAGACTCGGCGTCATATGTGGGTTGAGTTTGTTGGTTCTCTACTCTGCTCCAAGAGGTTTTTCTGCGGATACTCTACCATTTTTTTTATTTTAGTAGATTCGAGTTAACTTGATAGCTGTTAGGAGTAGACGAAAAGCCACCTGGTGAATGCACTTCTATTAAAACCATTAATATTACTAATTTATTAATATTATTTTATTATTATTTGGGACCCCAATATGGTTACATGTACCATGACGCAATATAAAACTAATATATATTTTTTTCAGCAATATACTCATTCACGTACAGTGTTCCACAATCCCCAGCTGTTGCAGATGCTTCCGGCTCCTACCCGCATCCAGACACTGCCAAGGAACAAATCAAGAACTGTCAGGGGAACATTGAGGAACGTTTTTACGACAATGTAATTTCATTGAAATGTGAACCAGCCTCGAAAAACAATGAGCCAATTGATAACGAACTTACTGTGGCGAAAATAACAGAGGAAAATTGCTATACGGGATAAGCACAATTGAAGGACCTGAACATCACACAGAGCTCTGGTGGAATTTGCTACGAGATTTATCCCGAGCGGCCCGAAGGAACTCCGCGTGAATAGTTAGTTCACTTGAAAACAATAGTGATTCTGAAGTGATGTATTACAACTTACATTGAAAGCGTCAGCCAGGAAGCTGACTCAGTGGAGGGTAGATAACGAGACCTCAAGAACACTAACCACAGCTGCAGATGGGCATATCTTTTAAGCCGAAGAAAAGCTCATTTGCTTCACTATTACCTCATTTAAATATTTTTAAAGGGCTCGAAAGCTAGTATGAAAATTAAACTTAGATAGTGGTCATACACTGTTTCGGTTCAAGTGCGCAGAAGAATTTGACATTATATCTTAAGAAAAGCAATTATGACTTGAAAATGGCCACCATCTTTGGTCAGTACTATCTTCGCACTATTTGCTGCTTCCTAAAGAACTGTTAAAAATAAAGAGATTAACCTCAAACACACCCCCAATAGCCGGAACTACGTGAACATGATGGGAGGAAAAAATTGAAATTGAAAAGTTAGTTTTTGAATGAAAACACTTCTATGGAATGGTATGTGCCTTGCCAGTACAATAAAAAAAATTAAAACTTAGAGAAATTACCATGGAAAAATTGTCTCAAAATACTCAAAACAGTAATAATAATAATAATAATAATAATAATAATAATAATAATAATAATAGTTCATTTATATAGCGCACACATCCACTATTTGCTTGAGGCGCTTTACAATATATATCGCCAAAACTACAGATTTACATCAAGGAAGTTACAAATTAAAACGGAAGCAACTATCATAACAACTAGAATCTAAAGAACATTAAGAATGTCATAAAAAGTTATTCTCAATAAATTTAGTAAAAAGGAATGTTTTGAGTTTTTTCTTAAAGTGCTACTGTGATCAAATTTTTATCCCTTGAGTTTTTTGGTTTATCGCATAGAGTACCATAAAACATTAAAAATGCTGTTTACCGTTTGGAAATATCTGCATTGGTTCCGGAGATATTTAAGTTTGAAAAATGTGTTAAATATGCAAATGAGAAGGCTGATGACGTCATTCACCCAACCCAATAGAACATCAAGAATATAAATAGAGCTATCTCGGTCAATTTGCAACAGAGACCATTGAAACTTGGCGAGCTGATAGTTCTGAAGGCAACACACCTATGACTGTAAAGAAATTGGTTCCCATGGCAACTCACTCTTTTCCAGTCCCCTTCAACCTGATTTCAATATTTTGGTGATCTCAGGCTAGAAATACATTTACCAAGGCCACAAACATGACCTAACATCTTGATATGCTGGCAGGATCATGCAGATGAGGCACCATTTGCAAATATCAAAACAGAACGCCAAAGGTGGTCTGCAAAGCTCTTAATGTCAGGGAGGTCTGGAACCCAGTATGTTTCCATGGTAACAAAAATGGTGTGCTCATATTGTGGAACACATTTACTAGAATCTTAGTGCAAAGAACCAAGTACTTCTGATACAAATTGGCTGAGATATCTTTCTCCATCATACTTGATCAAAATTTGGTTGGGTTTATGACGTCATCATTTGGCTAATTTGCATATTAAAAAAACTTGAATATCTGCAGAACAGAAAGAGATATTTGAAAATGGTAAACAGCATTCTTCTTCTCGCACAGACTACGTGTTTATGTGTCAAAATGGTTTAGATAGGAAAGATGCAAATTTCGTCACAGTAGCACTTTAAACAACAAAGCTGTACTGGACTATCGTATTTCCAAGGGAACAGTGTTCCAAATCTGTGGAGGGCACATGGAAAACGCTCTATCACCATATGTTTTGGTTTTACAAGTTGGCTGCAGCAGGTCTAGAATATCCGAGAGTAAAGACCTATTTGATTTCCGATGCACCAGAAGTTCCGTTAGATATTGCGGAGAGAGACCATTCAATGTTTTATGTAATTAAAAATTGAAGCGCAGCCAGGATGAGACATCAAAATACAATAAAAAACGTTCTCTGGCTAAAAGGAATATAAGCTTTCGGCTGTCGATCTACAGCCTTCCACGGATAAAACATTGAATGTAAATTAGTGAAATATATACAGAAAAGGCGAGATAAAAGTAATAAAAAGAACAGAGTAAAAGTATGAAAAAAGGTGGCTATTGTTTAAAAAGAATGCGATACTGATTAGGAATCGGCTTAGAGTTATTGTCAGCATGCTTGGTAGTAGAGGTGTGCCAGGCCTCTAGAGTTTTTCTAATACAAAAAGAGCCGTTGTCGATAACTCGAGAATGATAGAAATCAATACGCATGTTTCGCAATGTTTGACCCATTAGCACATGTTTTTACATTCCAAACGTATTCTTTCTTGCGGGTTTCAAAGCAACAGCCAGTTTCACCTATATAACACCAATCACAATCGGTACAGGGTATTTTATAAACCATGTTGGGTTGGTGTTCAATAGGTCGTCTGAATTAAGGAGAAAGGAATTCTTGTTGCAAAGTCTTGAGGGGCTTATTTACACTTCGAATATCGTGCCTTCGAAGAATTCTTGTTAGGGGTTGCGTAACACCATTGATGAAACGAAGGACAGCAAAACCGTTAAGGTTCTCTTGAGGCGCAATTAGATATAAATGTCTAATTGTCGTCAGGTTTAAAGAAACTTGAAGTCAACATCCAGAAGCAAATTTAGGTTTGAAAAGAAATTCCAACTTATCGTCTATTTTTCAATGAATAAATATAGTCCATTGGTTACCGTCAAACGACAATATTTCCAATGAATAAATATTATTATAATTCCATTGGTTACCATGGAAAAGTGAATATTTCAGACTCGTCTTTCACGCTAAATTTGGCCATTGCGCAATATTTACTTTACTACGCTGTCCTGAGAACGGACAAAAGAGACCAAGGCAAGTTGGTACATTTCCGCTTTCACAGGCTAGGAATGCCACGAAAATATGACCTTCCTCTCATATAGCCCTCTTAATGAAATGCGAATGCTTGTATCAAGAAAAGCTAATCGATACCTTTTTTTTGGGTTTAATGTTCCTTAAAGGAAGTGTAATAAAATATAGCTTTGGCACCTGGATAAAGATTCATTAATTCACGATCGAAATTCAAAACGGCCAATTATAACATGAGCGGGAAATTTGAATATTCGCCAACAGTACTAGTGTATTCATATAAAATCTAACCCGAGGGAGGGGGTAAGAGCAATACAACGAATGTCGCTAGCGCCACTAGGAAAAGAGATAGAGGAACCATGCTGGCGCAGTGGAGACAACACTCGCGTCCCGGCACCAATGTGGCTTGGGTTTGATTCCCAGACTCGGTGTCATATGTGGGTTGAGTTTGTTGGTTCTCCGAGTCTCTCCTCCGAGAGGTTTTCCCCCGGGTACTCCGATTTTCCTCCCTCCTCAAAAACCAATTTTTGATTTCAATTGATTCGAGTTAACTTGATAACTGTTATTATTATACATTGGTGTCACCAGCTCGATTTTTGGCTATAAGCACGCAGCTAATTCTTGCTTGCTCTGTTTCTCTTACGTCATACCTACGAACAATAGATTTTATACATGTAGAATTGACGTCATACCTACAGACAATAGTTTTATGCATGCAGAAGTGACATCACCTAACACACTAACCAGCAGTTTGATCAGTTTTGTCATGGCGGAGCTCAGCTCAGGAATATGCATAATAAAACAATTATTAAATTCGGTTTTCGCATGTTAGCGATAATTATCAAGGCCTCAGTTTGTGTTATCCGCCTCAGCCTTCGGCTTCGGCAGATAACACAAACTTTGGCCTTGATAATTATCGCTAACATGCTCAACCTCATCCAATAATTGTTAATTAGTAGTTAAAGACATAATAATAATAATGACTCCTGGGTTCAAACCATTTACTATTATTTGGGACCCCAATATGGCTGCCATGACGCAATTTTAAAAAGACAAAAAAACTTAGTTTTTTTTTTTTAGCAATATACTCATCCACGTACAGTGTCCCGGTACGGGAGTGTCAGGGGAGCACTGAGGAAAGTTTTTACGACGATGTAATGCCACCGAAATGTGAACCAGCCTCAGAAAACAATGAGCCAATTGATAACGAACTTACTGTGGTGAAAATAACAGAGGAAAGTTTCCATACGGAATCAGCTCAATCGAAGGTCCTTAACAACACAAAGAGCCGCGAAGTCGGTCGACATTGCTACGAGATCTATCCCGAGCGGCCTATGTACATTAATTTGCAGGAACTCCCAGTAAATGGTTCACTTGAAAACAACCGCTATTCGAAAGTCAGTTATTGCAACTTACATTGAAAGCAGGCTGATTCAATGATGGGTAGATAAGGAGACTACAAGAACATGCAGTAACTACAGCTGCAGAGAGGCATGTCTCTAAAGCCGAAGGAAAGCTGCTTCGTTTTACTATCATGTCATTTATATACAGGGCTTGAAATCTATGAAAATTAAACTTCGATGGCGGATTATATGTCATACACTCTTTCTGTTCAAGTGCGGAGAAGAATTTGACGTTGCATTCTAAGAAAACGAATTTTGACTTGAAAATGGCAACCATCTCCGGTCCGCGTTATCTTGGATTTGTTGCTTCCTAAATAACTGTTAAAAATAAAGAGATTAACCTCAAACACACGTGACCCAAATTCTTTGATTGCACATGATCGACGTCACGGCGGCTATGTTGGTGGAAAGTTGACTCTATCATTTTGCAAAACTTGAGCTATTTTTCTTCTATTGTTTTGGCACCAACATGGCCCTCTTATCACATGAGTGTAATCAAATAGCCGAAACTTCGCAAATATGACGGGAGAAAAAAATGAAAGTCGATTTTGAAGGTGGAAAGTTAGTTTTGAGTGAAAACATTTGCATGAAATTGTGCCTTGCCAGTAGGATCACCTTTTCAAAGTTCCGAGGAAATGCAACAGCAAGTTTGATTGTCTAGTGTACGAGGTGTTGTACATAAAGGACATCAAGCCTTCTGTTAACACGCAAGCTGACTCCATTCGCGCCAAACCGTTCACGTGACACTACCGTACATTTATTTATTTATTAATCATTATTTTTATCTTTTTGTGTTTCTTACCTTAGGAATTATACCCATAGGACCTGCAAATATTTATTGTATTTTTTTCAAATATTATATATTCATTTTACAACTCGCACTTTTTTACTTTTTAACTTGATAATGGCGTAACGTAGCGCCGAAACGTCGTTCACTTTTATAATGTGTTTTAAAAATCTTTTAGCGTTTAACTTTTTAATCAATTCATTTTCAAAATCTCTCCTGTTAAGAAAAACAGAAAACAGAGAAATTACCATGGAAAAATTGTTTTAAAATACTTCAATGAAATAAATGTATATAGAAATGAAATCAATATCTAATTGTTGTCAGGTTTAAACAAAGTTGAAGTCAACATCCAGAAAGAAATTAAATGGAATTGACAAGTATAGGAAATCGCAATTTTTTCAAGTTGGGGGGTCCTTAAGACCATTTAAGGGGTCACCCAGAAGTCACACCAGCAGAGGCCCTTTGGCTCACAGGTCCTCACACGTTCGGACGACGAAACAGATCCTTTTCTGAGGTTAAAATCCTGGCTACCGGCTTATGAATTAATTATTTGTCACAAAGAAGAAATTCCTGTCATCTTTATAAAAAATAGACACGCATTGCTTACGTGTCGTAGTGAAGTAACACAGCGATTTATTCCATAATGTCAACTGAGCTGCGTGTTGTCTTCCATAAGATTCAAGTTGTCTTTGCGTAATATGTAGTTCTAACAGTGCAAGATATTGTTTTGGTATTGTCTATCATTGTAGTGCCATGGTAGAAGTGTTATGTAAATAGCCCCCCTGAGAAAACATGTGGTTACTGGCAAAGTACTGAACCCCGAAAGATTGAAAAAAATAAAGGGGAAGCGAGAAACATTGGCTTCTGGGCTGACATTTTGATCATTTTCAAGTTCCCTCACAACTTCTTTTCATCAGAAGTTTAAGCGTACCCTCTAAGCATCTGACAGCTTCGTAATACTAAAGTTTACTGAATGCCCCTGTCCGACGGGGTTAGTATCTCGATGGGTGACCTGAAAAACAGAAGCATTGGACCAAAAATACTATTAACGCTAACAAATGCGAACTCAGCAAGGTACAGATTTTGTTAGCTTGCTTTATGCAAAACAAATATTGATGCAAAAGTAAATAAATATTGATACACAGTTTTCAGAAAGAGAAGAAGGAAGTTTCCAGGAAGGTCGATCGAGAATAAAATATTTTCCGACATGAAAACAACATTAATTTTGAACCGAGAATATAGAATATAAAAAGTTACGATCAGAGACAAACATTTTGGGATAATTTTTGATAAGTTCAATTCTGTTATTCTACATTTGGCTGCACAAATAAATCGCAAAATCGAAAGTGACATCGCCGGAATTCAGCGGGCGCTGTGATTAAGTTACCGCGGCATGTTTACTCGCCAAACAGTGAAGCATCTGTGTCAAATGATGGCAAGATACCGGGTTTTTGTAAGTTTCTTTTTCTGTCAAGTGTTATAAGTTTGACAATAAATGAGCGAATTTAAAACAAAGATCACAATCGCCCAACTCTTGAGGTTGACCATTGTTTCTGCAAAGTCAAAAATTTACTCTCCAAGACGAGGTTATTTATCACCACGTAATTCATCATTTTGGAAATAGCAGCTAATTTCTTATTCATCGGCGTCACAATTTTTTGCTGATTTTGGGGCTCGCTTCCAACAGACCTGTTTATTTTCGTGAACCCTTCCTGCTTACAGAGCACTACTAAAAAAAAATCCTTTCGTATCACATTTCAAGCCAGGAATTCATTACACAACATGATATTAAAATTCACAAAGGCAGAAAATATCACGAAATCCTTTTCGAGCGAAAAATATATTGAACCAAACAACATATTTGCTTTTGAAAGCAAAAAAACCCTTGCTATTTCAATTGCGTGCGTGCAAACAGACACAATCCGTGTCACAACGCATATGCAATTAAATAAATTTCTGACAGTTCACACATCGAACCCTTTTCGAAAGAACCTTGACCGTAAATAATGAAGCACAAAAGAGACAACAAGCTTTCATTCAAATAATACTTCATTGTCACATTTCCATTTTTTTACCTTTTCAGAGTTGAGTACAAAATACCGGTAAGATGCGACTTGAGTAACCACTGTGATGAATTCAAGGCGTTCGATTCCTTCAAAGTTTGTTAAATCCATCAAAAAATTGCCATTTGATTTCAGTGTTTTACATAATACTAAGCTAGTAAAATATAAGAAAGAAAGCTCTCTTGATATCCAAAAAATGAAATTCTGGTCGAAGATCATTAGATTCCAGATATTTGTTTCAGCGCCTTTCCTATTTCTTATTTCCTTGAAATATTTCAAGTGCAATCCATTTGACAAGCGTGCAATATAACTAAATATAAGCACTAATCAAAGATTATGAATTTAATAAGTTAAACAGATATATTCTGCAATTATCCTAATGATTCATTCAAACAGGTCTTTAAGTTTAAAAATGGAAAAAGTGTAGTCGGAGATGTCATAAGTTCTAAAAAGTCAAAGGCAAACCTTTTTTTCCTTATAACTTAGGTCTTTAAGTTTGCTGCCACAAATAGCATGTGATAATTTTGAGTGATACAAGTTATCACTTTCGACAATTTCTTTGCCAGTTTCAGAGTTTTCTTAGTCAGTTGGTAGTTTATTTCACACATCTTTCCGTTAATAAAATTTTACACCACGCATTTCCCTGTTAGAAGTCATTTTTGAACGGCTTAGTTAAAAAACATAGTTTTCATACCAAGGCTAGACAGATGTCATCAAGATGTACTCAGCCAATAACAGCCCTGCTGCGGCGTATGTATTCAGCATTTAGACTGAGTAAAGCGCAAAACGTCTGGGATATTTGATTGCTGGAAAGAAACTTTGGACGTGTATGCTGAATAATAGATTATCGATTAAAACGGCAAGAGGATTGTATTTTGCAAATCCGAAAAAAGTCCTCACGCTGACAGAGAAGATATACAAGTCCTACATTTCAGTGGCAATCGGATCAAGGCGTGCCATAATCATTCGGTTGATTGGTGAGAAACGTTTCGTACAGTCGCATCTGAAATGAAGCTTGAAGCATCGATACTTTTGGTTTTCCAGCTTCATGTTTTCGTTATAAGAGCTCAATTTATGCAGATTTCCAGACCAAGTAGTGGCGTGGACACTTTTAACCTGCCACCTTGGATGTGTAGTGATACTCGGTTTAGTTGTAGTTCATTCAATGCGGTGGGGCAGAACCGTAGCTGTTCTTGTCAGTGTTCCATACCAAGATCAACTTTCTCATTCCTTAACAACCGATGGGTGTGCATGGGGAACAACCAAACTCGAGATCACATTCAACAAGGTAATTTATTTGGTTACGTTTCCTCCCATGCAATAATTTGAGGTTTCAGTCCCAGAAAGGTGAGCCCCACAAATTTCGGCTATACGGTCGACCTTGGATAAACGGACAAAATAACAAATCACAATTTTACAATGTAACTTCTTGCCTTTTCTTCTGGGGTTGAAACAGCAGACATTCAAAAGAAAAACGTTGACTTAAAAACTTTTCCACGAAGGCGTTAAACAAATTGGCTGCTTCAGCCAGAGTAAACAGACTCTGCTTCAGCCAAGGAGGAGAGGCTTTGTTAAATTTACCCTGGTGAAAAACCTCAGAGGATCTTTGAAGATCTTCAAGGATCCTTGGTAGATCTATGAGATTCTTCACAGGATCCTCGCAAAAACCTTTGCTATTTCTTGCAAAGGTCGTCAAAAGATGCTTGAAGAAACTCTGAAATTGATTGCAATAATTTAAGGTTTCAAGGTTTCAAGGTTTTATTTGCCATGATTACATATAATGTATCCGATTTATTAATTAAAGAAAATACAAAAAATTGTAAAAAAGGCGAGGAAGCCCATAAAGAAACTATAAGAGCTTATGGAGCTATGGGCTTCCTCAAATCAGACTCGGAAATTAAGTTTAAGATAGCACTGGGAAGTAATACAATATATTGTTAACAAAGACGAAAGAGTGCAGACCCACACACACACATTTATCCACAAAAATACAAAAGCGTAAATACCTCGAAGAATTTGATGCTACTAACGATAAAGAAGAAATCTTTTGAGGTTTTTGCAAAAGTGAGCGGTAGATCCAGATGACTTAATTTGACTATCAAGAGAATTGGAAAATTTAGGGCCTTGGAAGCGGATTAGAAATTTTCGTATACTAGTTCGAACTAATGGAATATAAAAATTGCAATTGGATGAGTTTCTAGTATTATAAGGATGAATATAATTAGCCAGCGTAAACATGTCATTAAATGAATTCGGAAGTAAACCTATAGAGAAGAAAAACATAAACTTGCCTAAATGAAACAAAACAACATCACTGAATTTTAAAACTTCGAGATCTCGAAAAATAGGATCTGTATGGGAATCAAAGGGAACTTTATCAACAATTGTAATCGCTTTTTTCTGGAAAGTAACTATTCTTTTTAAGTTAGAATTATAAGTCAATCCCCACACAGAAACGCAGTAAATTAAGTCTGGATAAATTAATCTATAATACAAAATACGAAGTGAGGCTGTAGAAAGGCAAAAACTTGACCTGTACAGGATACCAACGGACTTTGAAATTTAAGATGTGAGGTTTCCAAGTCAAATTTTCATCAATAACTACACCCATTTAATCCCTCTAAGGATCCCTCTTTAAAAGGCCCTTAAGGTGATATTATATAAACTATTATACTTATTTGAATTGGCATCATGAAGCTCTCGGAAGGGTACTAAAACAGAAATGAAACCCAGCAAATCTTTCTTTTACCATTAGTTTGTCACTTTGTTGTCATTTGTGGACGAAATACTCTGATTGGAATATCAAAAATTACCTTACTGTGGTATGTAAAGTAATAGCGGGGACTGGGTTGATTACGGGTTTAAAGGTAGTCTAATGACTGAAATTGTTTAGACAGTCACAATCTTTAAGACGTTGATAAGAATATTTGAAGATCTTCAAGAATCTTGGCTATGATCTATCCTCAGTTTCCAAGGTTTTCGAGGACTCAAGCAAAGATCCTGAAGTTTTTTTAAGGATCTTCAAAGCTCCTCAAAAGATTTTCACCACGGTATACTCCACAAGTCGAATAGTTAACGGTTGCAAAGAGTAATTCCTTTTGCATTTTTTTTTTGTGTTGGGCATTCCGTAAGTCTAGTTTGTTAGAAGGGATCAGAGTTTGTTCAAACCCATAGTTTCCACCAGAAGAGGATAATTAGATACTGAGGTCAAGTTCTCCACCCTGAAAGTGCAACTATCGCGTTAAACAACTTGAAGACCTTTCGTGCAGGAATTCTCGATTTCCTCATGTGCGTAAGAGAGACTTAAATGCTCCGACTGGCCAATACGTTGTTTTGGCAACAAAGACAAAAACACTTACCTTACTGTCACTTATAAATTCCAAACGTGGACGATCAATTTGTTTAAGAAACTCTGGGTGTCGACGACATTTTTTAATCGTAGTATCATCAGTAATTATTTTTTCATTAAACAAATTATAAACCGAGTTGATTAAGTTTAAAATTAATTTATGCTCGGAAGTTGTTACATCGATTTCTCTCAATACATTCAGTTACATTCACCCACTTTCACGCTTGATTAAAAAATCAACTTGTATCTGTATTTTCTGAAAACTTCTAACGTTTGATTGCCCGAGCCGGAGTATTGCTCAGTTCTGAATTCAAACTTTTTAGGTGAAAACATAATGAAAATTGAATTGTTCTAAATGTCCTATAATTTCTTAGCTTCGTTACGAAAGTATGCAGATCACAAATTACGGCAATGTCAGTTCCCCCCAAACAACTTCTTCATTTCCAATATTTTTAATTACCTTATGATACGAGGTTTCCTTTGAAAAACAAAAGACAACTGACCCTTTCTGGCGGCTTGCGATGTGTCAGCAACAAAACTGAAATGAAAGATTGGGTAGTTATCTTGAACTAAATTCAACACAAATCGATGAGAATGGATATTTGTCACCCCGCGGCCATGCTGTTCAATGAAAATAGAGTTTGTACCCCAAGCCTCTAGTTGATGTGTTTGGAAGCGAGTTCAGGGGGTGCCAAAAAATAGTTTTCAGTCCCTTGGGACTCAAAATGGTCGCCATCTGAAAAAGGACCATTGCCAGAAACAAATGTTGAGCGTGGTGACAAAGCTAGGATTTGCACTCAATGTCGCAAAACACTACTTCATTGTTTTTGAAGACTTTGACATCACACACAATTTGTGTATGTAAGATATCACACATATGAACAGTTAATTCGCACGAACAAAGTAGCAAGGGTTTCTCTGCAACTGTACTTGATGCGCGGAGACTTGGAGAAGGTGAAACCCGCTCTGATCCAATGTTTCGGTTTTCTCAGATTCATGCAGCCACCCGTTGCAATAGATAATTAAAAACAAAGCAATGAGAAAGAGGAAGGGTGGGGTAGGGATAAACCGCGTACTGCCAGCCTTCAATGATACCAGCTTTAACACAGACAGAACAAAATCAATTATCAAGTAAACTGACTTTTTCTACCCCTTATCCTCTAAACGATTTATTATTCTTGTTACCGAGACAAGTTCTCGCTTCGGTAGCAGCCCACTAAGTAGAAGTAGAAGTAGAAGTGGTAGTGGTAGTAGCGGTAGGAAATATTACCCAAACTATTTGGAATCAATCGGCTCTGGACAACTCGTAACAAGCGTAAACTATGAGGAGGGTATTTTTCAAGCAACACCAAAACGCACCAACCGCGAAAAGGAGCAAACGTTTATTGCACACACTAAGGAAGGATTGAACATGTTGTTTACGCTTCATGATTCCTCTTCTTTTCAGTCACATCTGATGCCAGGTCAAAAAAAAATTTGGTTTGACGTTTGCACCAAAAAGTACCGTAAAAGCCGGGAGTTAACAGTAAGACAAGCCAAAAGACAGATGAAGAAAAAAACAACATAGTTTTTATATATATCTCTGAATCGAATCATCGTTGAAAGATTAATGACAATCACTCATAAAAACACTAACACTTCTGCAGTCTCTGACTTCTATGAATCAAGGGGAAGGTCATGATGTTCTGTCAAAAGGAAGAAATTGATCACGTACTAGGCAACCATAAAGGTACACGTGATCACTTTGAGTCAACTGAATCATCTACGGGAAAGAATGTTACTCGTTCTTCTTTTTCAGTTTACATGAAAATTTCGCGACACTAATTTCGCGAATTTCGCTATTTTTTTTAAATCGCGAACAATTGGTGTCGCGAACATAACATGACGCAAAAATTAAGTGAATAACAATACATCAGTAATAGCTAACAATGAAGAACGAGTTTATTACCATTAAAAAGTTGACGAAATCATGTTTTTATCTATTCTGAGGCAATTGTAACGTCTTCATACCAAGACATTTACAATCGAAGATAGAGGCTAAATCACTCGAGTCTTAATGTATTCTTCATTTCTTGGTTTTTACCTCAATGATTCATGATTTTTAACAGCGATTTAGTACATTCCCTGGATCGAAAGTAATTAATTCATGCATGTACGACAATGGAGGCAGAGAAGAGAGACCCTGGGAACGAGGTTGTGCATGTATTTTGTTGAGCTTTCCTCAGTGTCGTTGTCAGTCATGATTCCCGAGTTTTTAAAACAAAGATTAGTGATTCTTAAGAGATTTTTAACTATGATTCGTGATTCATGAAATTCCATCCATATTCTGACTGGATTGCCATATGGCAACCCAGTAATTACAAAGTAACAGGCCGATCAGGTATGTTGGGATCCAGTACGTACTATGATGGCTGACCAGCGTACTCGATCGGGTAAATATGGCAGCGAGATTGTATTTGTATCTGGAATAGTTTGCCCTTGAAAAGCCTCAAGGTACATGGCATCTCCTTCTGTCAATAACTGATCAACTGTGTGGGCCATCCATTGCGAAACATCACTTCACGAACCGTTGATTTCAGTCTGCGGTTAAAAAACTCTGATCACGTGATATTTTTGGTGGCTCTGCGGTATACTGATCTCATGACGCTATTTCCTGTTGCTCTCCCCAAAGAAACTTTTCTTCAGGTTTCTTTGTTTTCTCGGCCGTGAGAAGAACAAAGGACTAGCGCCAAACGTGGTCGGTATTTTCACGTGATCAGAATTTTTCAACCGCAGACTGAAATCAACAATCATTGATGTGGGCTGAGAAAAAGCCCTTGTCCACGGACGCCTGAGATCGATAGTAGCACATAACAGAGCAGAAAGACTTATAAAAGCACATAGTCTTCCTCTAGATACGTCGCTAAGACGACGGTCACCGTGATGAATACTTTCATGAGGGATTTTAAGAAACGACGACGGCTACGACTACGACATCGCCACAAAACAGTAATATCATTGGTTAAAAGAGCATAAATAATCGTGCTGCACGTGTAGCACGGATTTTAGCAAGTATCTTAGCGGTCCTCTGCATAACGACGACGTGAAATCACCAAATTTGAGGTTTTGACGACAACGTAAGCAGGCAACAGGGAATCTTTCATTCTCTATTTTAACTTTGAAACCGCTCGTACCAATTTATTTTTAGGATACTTCACCCACATTGTAGGACGTGAACGAACCTGAAAAATCGCGAAAGACTTATGATAGAGCCAAGTTATATTTTGAGGTGACGTATTCGTCGACCGTCGCCGCCGTAGATCTTAAATTCCCTATTAACGATTATCGTACGGTTGACATTGTATGATTGTATAAACTTACCTTTATATTCTTCTCGAAATCCTATTAAAATCCTAAAGCATGTGACAAATCCAACGAAGAATATGGCAATCCTAAAGCATGTGGACGATCACAATCACGCTTTACGCATGGTGATAGGTCCATAGCCGCTGACCGATGTACTACGTATTCAGAAAAGGAAATATCGCTAGCCTGGAAAAATCGAGTATGGAAAGCGCTATATATACGTGTGCAGTCCTATTCGGCCAAAAGGAACACAACTAACCGTCCAGATTAGTGTTGATACTCGCTCGCTGCGCCCATATTATCATCGTTATCTTCATCATAATCATCATCACAGTTATTGTCATTATTATTGCTTTGTTTTAGGTTGTGACGCAAAGGCAAGCTTAGTTGGCGAGACTGCTGATGGGCGTTTGCCTACCTTGAATTTTGGCGATGCAAGAGAAACCTCCATGAGGTACTTATTTTGGGAGCTTTGGACTTGCTCCTTAAAATTCGACTCTTCATCGTACATGACGTGTAATGGCACCAAACGCGCTTTCACTGAGCAGTATTTAAACGTCGTACCAAGCCTTTTAACAATGACTCGAGCATCTGTGAATGAACGTTATTTTCTCCGGGTAAGATACGAGAGATAATTCAAATAACACAATAAATGTAGGAGTGATTGTAGGAGTGTAGCCAGGATTTTTCCAAAGGGAAGGACATAATTCCAAATTCCACCCCACTTCCCCCTCTCCCCTTCTGCACGAAAGAACAAAAAGGAACAAGAAAGATTCAACATACAAGCTGTTCAAGGGTTTTAACTTTTTAATAGATAAACAGCTTAATATTAGATCGACAGATGTCGATGGTCAATAAAATATACTTGATTAAGTAAATATTTCACACCAATTTTCAGTACTGTACGGAAATAGGGCTACATTGTTTTTACTTTAAATATACATAGATATTTATACGTTCATAGTTATTTTTAATACCTGATGTTAATACCATTTTGTAAACGCATTCATGAAGCGTACGCGAAATGCGTAATAATAAGAACTGTTATTATTATTATTATTATTATTGTTATTACTATTACTATTATTATTATTATTATTATTGTTATTATTATTATTATTATTATTATTATTATTATTATTATTATTATTTATCCGTATCAAATTTCCGCAGTCCAAACTTTTCCCGTTTCGTTTCTCATACATTGGTGCTGTTAATAACCTCTGCCTGATTTGCACGTTCATGTCTATGTTTACTTCTCACACACCAGTTCACAAAATAATCTGTGCATTGTAAACAATGCAAGTTTTCAGTAAGTTAAGTCATGGCTTTTCTTAGTTTGTTTCTCTTTCAAGAGAAAAAAACAGCAGTGTAGAGCTCTCGTGACCTGCCATTGTTTGGTACTGTAAGCAGCTTTTATTGTTTTTAAGTCAAATTCATTGCTTCAATTGTTTAGTCTTTTGGTTTTGGTTAAGGTAGCCAGCCAATCACCTTATACGTCACGAAAGCTACTACAAGTGCTAAGCCAAGTAAATCAATGGCGACTTTGGTGATGATGAGAATTGTGACTGATGGCTATGAAGTTTGTGACAAGGGAGAGGCGATTCAAACTGGGAGGGGGAAATGGGGGCTAGAAAAAAGAGCCCTGTTAAATAAAAAAAAAGCACAGAACTTATGGTCATGTTTTGATTGTAATTATCTCTTTATCACAGATTAATACTTGTGTGAATGGCAGCAATATACTTCGAGGAAAAGCCCTCAATTTGTACATAGAGTGTGGAGCACATATTATTGATAGAAGAGTGACCTTCGGTCTCTGTTTGCCGTTTAAACTCCAAGGAACAGAATCATGTAAGTTCGCTTTTTGGCTTCATCGTAGAGTAAAAGGGGGACTTACAGAAATTTAAAAAAAAATACAACTTAATACATAAATAAATAAATAAATAAATAAATAAGGTAAAGATAAACCAAATGTAACTTAGAATCAATTTTTACAAGTGATAATCTAGTGAATGGTTTTTTCTCGGATATTGAAACAACGTTAATTCTTATCGCAAGCCAAAGTACTCGCATCAACGCTACGCCCTCGACAAGCATATTCTTGATTATACAGCAAAGGAAGCATATTTTAGCTGACCCTGGTCTTCTCAGCATAACGGATTATCAACCTTTGTCAAACTTCGGCTCATCATGAGAGAAAAGCCTTGCAAAAATCGACCAAAAGAATAAATTAAAGACTACAAAGTAACATTTTCCTTAAAGAAAGTTCAACTTAGTTTACTTGTTTATTTATTTATTGATTTTGTATCTATTTATAGGTCCTGTTAATGCCCCTCCAAGGTCATCTTCTTCTACCATACTGCCAACGAAGATAACACATGTTACTGACTCACCGGCAATCAGCCTAAAAGCTACATCGGAAGTGTTCGTGACCTCGGACTTGCCAACCCTAACCAGTCCTTCAGGAATGTGGTGCACAGGAACCAGACAGAGTTAAGTAAATATGTGTGGCGGTTAAAAAATGCTTAAGTAAATTACAGCATTGCGTGGAAGATTTTGGGAAGAGCGCGCGCGTATTCTAACAGCACCAAAAAATGCAACTTATGTACACTCGAGAAGTATTATATAATTTGTCACCCGGAGCTCGCGACGCTCAACGAACGATCAGAATTAGCAAGCGGCTGTAGGCATGTAAACAAATTCCTCTTAAAGAAATTGTAATTAAAATCGTAATTTACAATTACGCGCATGGGTAGAAGGATAAAATCATCATGTAAAAACAGTAATCCTGTAAGGATAGTAATCATTGTACGATCCTGAAGAGTGGGACATGGGACATGGGACATGGGATATATATATATATATATATATATATATATATATACCTTATGAAGTGTCCAAGTTTATCCTACGAAGAGTGCTCTACACCCACAAGTGGGGGAGCGTTACAATAGTTCAATGAATGGGACTAGTCGTTTGACATTTGCCTACAGGCCTGTTTCGTGGAGGCTTTAGGCTTCCACTCTTCAGGGCTTTTTTAATTAAACTGTGTGTTGCCTGCAGTATTTATAATTGGTCATCTTTCCACATGCGTGCGTACGAAAAATTCACGAGGTCATTAGTGTAAGTGTCCACAAATTCGCTATCACAAGCATTCACAAGATCGCTATCATAAGCATTTACAAGATCGTTCGTGCATTTAAGCATTTAAATTACGCTACGCACGAACGATCTTGTAAATGCTTATGATAGCGATCTTGTGAATGCTTGTGATAGCGAATTTGAGGACACTTACACTAATGACCTCGTGAATTTTTCGTACGCACGCATGTGGAAAGATGACCAATTATAAATACTGCAGGCAACACACAGTTTAATTAAAAAAGCCCTGAAGAGTGGAAGCCTAAAGCCTCCACGAAACAGGCCTGTAGGCAAATGTCAAACGACTAGTCCCATTCATTGAACTGTATATATATGTATATACTTGTTTAAGGTTCAATTCAGTTTACTTGTTCATTTACAGTATTTATTTATAGCTCCAGTTAACGCGCCCACAAGTTCAATTTCGAATGTCTCTTCAAAGACATCCAGAGTATTAGACCTTCAACCGACTCTCAGTTCCTCAAGGGTATCAGTTGTTACGCCAAGAGCACCTGAAAGTTCTCTAGTATTCAACTCCGCACCAAAAAAGCTTGTCATTTTCCCGACAACGTCCAACGGCACTCCAAGAGTAGAAGTCTCGTCAAAGTCATCAACTGTTTCAGTGAGTTTACCGACTCTAAGAGCACCAACTCCTTACGTATATTGTGCTATTCACTTGTTTATCCCACCTATAAAACTAACCTTGTGCGTCTGGTAATTTTACAGAAACGAGTGTTCAGGATCATACACATATCCCATTTTAATGCTCATTCTGACCCTTAATTTAAGAACCTTGAAATCTTAAAAATCCACGATCTACAAATGTTACAACTTGGTTGGTCAATTTATGTTGTCCTATCAAAATCCTCCCAAGTTAGCTAGCAAATTTACCCTAAACAGACAAATTCACACATATCATACGAGAAAACTCTCTTGCAGTCCGTTTGCCTTTCCGTCGGACAAAGATCAAACAATTTTCTGTTTTTTATCAAGGACTAAATTTTACAATTCTCTTAGCAATGACATAATAAATTCTACCTCAACAGCTTCCTTCAACAAAAAGTACTCAACGCATTCTTTTCCAACACAACTATTAAAAATCTTAGATAGTTTGTTCCTCTTGCGCCAACTGAATTGTTTTAAACATGTAAATGTTTACACTACTTCATATTTCAACACTTTAAATACCTAAATGCTTGTAATATTCATATAAAGGCATTTAATGACAATCTCCGTCGCCAACTTGTAGGTTCAACAAGCGGTAGCTGTCTTATTTTGGGAGGCCAAAGTTACATAAGTAGTTTCTTTTAGGCCTCCTCTCCACCAAATGTAATCATCAATTTTCTTTCTTATCTTCTCGTCTTTGTTTGTATACATCTGTATTTTTAATTTTTCTTGACGGCAAAATAATGTTTAAAAAACTTTGTGAATAAAGACATTGGTTCTTCACCAATCCATAGTAATTCTCGTTTATCTCTCTCAGATTCCTCCAAATGTTCGCACTGGAAGGAAAGGAGACAACTATGGTTTATACATTGGTATTTCAACAGGGATAACAGCATTTGTCATAGTGACAGTCATCATCGTACTACACCGTTCGTATCGACACCAGAGTTTAAAGTAACGCTCGCTTAATCATTTTCAATGTACAACCGTAAAATAAGATTGAAACATAGTTTCATTTGTGCCTTTACAACGTAGCCATATGCCTTAGTTGGAGATCTCAGGATATGCTGAAGGTCTCAGGTGAATGCGCACGGAGACAAACCTGAGGATTTCGAAGGGAATGGGATGTTTTAAGGCTGACATTTACTCTCCCAATTTCTTGAAGAGGTCGTCTTGCCAACGTCTGATGCTCCATAAATGAAATCTATTTTATGTCTTTTTTGCCAAGTCTCCTCTGGTCCTGACAAGGAGTTAAAATATGTTGCAAGTGGCATTAATTCAAATAAGCGTAAGACAGCGAGCTTTCAAAGCAGCAAGACCTATATAGTCTTATGATTCGAAGGAAACAATTCCCATCTCTCTCGTTTGACTTAATGTTTCGCAGACGATCTATATTTAGAACAGTCTATATTCGTCATCACAGTGGTCAAAATGTTGTGGACACACGAGGCGCAGCCAAGTGAGTCCAAAACAAATTCTGACCAGTGTGATGACGAATATCGTTGCAGATAAAGTACAGACAACCCTGAACCACATTCGAGTTGTTTTTTACCACAATATTTAACGTCAAAGAAAATGTTGATTTTAGAGATTGACCAAGATGGTGACACAACGACAAAGTCCGTTGTCTATAACGGTCTCGCAATCTGATTGTTTTATTTCCCAAAATGAGCGTTTCTGATTGGTCATCCATGTTTGAGAGGTGAAAAGAGCATTGCGTAACAGGTTGACGCGTAGACTCTTATTAGCCAAATTAGCCAATCAGATTATGCTAATAAGAAGATTGCAAGATGACCAAAGATGACCAAAGAGTTTGGACAAATGTGAATCGTTTGTAACAGAAAAGATACATTTCCTGCGAAAGTGGTGATGTCTGGAGAACATACGACATACTTCTGACAGTTTCTGATAGTTCCCACATGTTCATTTACAGGATGAGACATAATCAAGAAAGCTCTGCCAGAAATAGTTCGACTTCTATGGCTACAGACAGAACAGTAAGGAATTACTCATGACTTTTGACCGTGTAACTTTTGCATTCCTAATTACTTTTAAATTCTTCATGGTTATCTCAGGAAAAGGGGGTTGCAGATGCTTTTTTTTTGCTGTCATATTCTTTAAACAGGTTGATGAAGTGACCGAATCTCCGAATGATAATTCAAATGTGGATGGTGACTATGAACACCCCTACGCTGTCCTGAGAACGGACAAAAGAGAACGAGGCAAGTTGGTACATTTCCTCTTTCACAGAAATGCCACCAAAATATGACCCTCCTCACATATGACCCTCTTAATGAAATGGGAATGCTTCTGTCAAGAAAAGCTAATCGATACCTTTTTTTAGTGTTTCATGTATTGCCTTAAAGGAAGTGTTAAAAATATAGCTTTGGCACCTGGATAAAGATTCATTAATTCACGATCGAAAATCAAAACTGCCGATTATAACACGAGCGGGAAGTTTGAATATTCGCCAATAGTGTATTCATATAAAATCTAACCCGAGGGAGGGGGTAAGAGCAATACAACGAATGTCGCTACTAGGAAAAGAGAAAGAGGAACCATGCTGGCGCAGTGGAGACAACACTTGTCTCCCGGCACCAATATGGCTTGGGTTCGATTCCCAGACTCGGCGTCATATGTGTGTGGGTTGAGTTTGTTGGTTCTCCGTGTCTCCTCTGAGAGGTTTTTCCCCACTCCGATTTTCCTCCCTCCTCAAAAACCAATTTTTGATTTCAGTTGATTCGAGTTGACTTGATAACTGTTATAAGTAGTTAAAGACATGATAATAATAATGACTCCTGGGTCAAATCATTTACTATTTTATTATTATTTG
>NC_090875.1:27661979-27674479 GCF_036669935.1 Montipora foliosa
GTTTAGCCGTACCCTCCCCCCGAAGGAAACACGGCTACACGTAGGCAAACCATACGCAAGTAAACTATAAAGTTTTTAAACCACCTAATTGAACAACTTCATTTGCCACATAGGCTGTGAAATTAACAACTTATTTCACAATGAAGACAAGATAGAACCGCTGAGAGTGCTGAGTAAAACTGCGGAGGAACGAACGAAACTGAACAGAAGAGAATGTTACATTTCCCCTGACATCTCATGGTATATTGGATGCGATGGGAAAAGGGAGACACTGAAAGCCAACCAATTGCAAACAAGTTTTGGACTTGAATGGAACGAAGGAAGGCGAAAAGCATACTTTTTAAAGGTAAGATTGTCTTAAACTTCAACAACGAAACACACTTCAAAAAATGGCTTTAAGGCTAGGATGTGTTCCTTTGGGAGATGAAATTGTAAAATTTGCATGGAAGAAGCAAGAGTCAAGAGGATTCAGATAGAACATTCTATTCCAAGATCTCTGATTAAGTAACAGCTAGTATCGAAATACATTCAAAAATGACTTAAGCCTTACTATGCCATGTTAATAAACCTCATAACCTCAGATATTCCGTGTCAGAAAAATCAGCACAGAGGCGAAACCTTGTAGGTCACAAGAGCACCAGCCAAAGAAGAAGCCAAAAATACAGCCATCATCGAAATCGATGGCCTAACGAGGTGAGAAGAGAGAGAGAGAGCGAGAGAGAATTCAGATGACACCTTCGGTTGCTCGTTCGTACTAGAAAAGATTAGATGCTCACACCAACTGCAGATATCAGTACAAAGACCAGACGTCAATATTTTACCGTCGCGTTCGTCCTGCCGGAATTTCAAGCCGCGTACTACCGCAAAGAAGTCTGATGCTTTACTAACTGAGAACAGTCGTCTGTGAAAATTAAGCTAACAAAATCTATGTAGCAAGGGGATAACTTATCTTACATTTTGTCCCACTCGTAGGTCTTGGATGACTCTTACCAGGGTCAAATGATCAAGCTTGGTATCAGATGTACATCAGGGCTTCCGGGCTACAACAACGGTTGCCTTCTCTTTAAAGTGCAAGGAAATGTTTCCTGTAAGTTAAGCTGGGCAGTTTTTAAAACTTGTGTTTCTCTTAGAGTGGCACTACATCTAAAATAAATTAAATCGAAAAGCTTAGCCTCTTTAACCGCAAATACACAGTTCACTCTTTTTAAAGTCTGTCCTTTTTGGGAGGTTTTTAGCAAAAGGTGCCCCTTCAATCAAAGAATTGTAGGCTTTAAGCTCTCTTCTTTAGGTGATATTGTAAAGCCCACCGCTGACTTTCTTTTACAGTCCGATCCAGTAAAATTTCATCATTTGACGAAAGCTTGCATACTCCTTCG
Source organism: Montipora foliosa (assembly GCF_036669935.1). NCBI lineage: Eukaryota > Metazoa > Cnidaria > Anthozoa > Scleractinia > Acroporidae > Montipora > Montipora foliosa. The sequence goes on from NC_090875.1 coordinate 27,663,356, forward strand.
AGATATAAACATCAGTCTTTGGCGTTGTCGCAAACAATCGTTTTTTTCTTCTCCCATGCATATCCAGCTCGATTCGAAAAAGGCTAATTTGCACTGACTCATCCGACTGACAGACACAAGAAGGTGGGTGTGGTCAATTGGTAGGGGTGCGGGGGATTTCAGGCTTTCAACACAGATTTGGCCACCAAGTCGATTTGTCTTCGGTTGTTCCGAATAAAAATCGGCATGCTTTCGTAGAGCTCCCTGGAAGTTGGGTTTCTTATCGTTGTTGTGTTTGTTTAAATACTTTAGTTCTAGACTCGGGCCCTGAAGTCTTAAATATGGCCGTGAATACAGTAAATAAAAGTTCTATACCTTTTTACAGGTCCTCTCGGAAAACAAGAAACCGATAGATTATCCTCAACAAAAGCTGTTTTCTCCGAAACAACATCGACTCCATCGAAGGTATTTCTCGCCTTGTAAATAAATAAAACCTACCCTGGTCATAATATGTTGGTTTGCATTCAATTGTTTTTTACAGGTGCCCAGAGAGACCTCAACACAGACGAAACAAAGTTCTACTGAGGTAAATTTAAGAGCATCGTCAATCCTACTGGTGAGAGAGTACGGAGTTTAAGAATCGACGATGCTACAAAACAATAATATAATTTGGTTGAAAAATGAAAAATAATTGTACTGCACCACGCATTTCCTGCATAACAACGACGCGAAATTACGAAATTTGAGGTTTTGATCGCAACGTGAGCATAGAAATGTGAATCATTCATTCTCTGTCTTTACTCTGAAATCACTCGTACCAATTGATTTTTAGGATACTTTGCTCACGTTACGACGTAAACGAGATGGTATGATCGCACGATGGCATAATCGTATGATAGCACAGAAGCGAAGCGAAGTTGTCGTCGACGTCGCCGTCGTAGATGTTAAACGCCATAGTAGAGGAGTAAGCCGGAGGACGGAGAGGAGAGGGCCGGAAGAAGAGAGGGAGAGAAGAGAAGAAGGGGGGGGGGGGGGGACAAGTAGAGGGAGAGAGGAAAGAGTCGGTGGGAGTGAGAAAGAGGAAGAGGGAAAGGGGGAGAGGGAGTGGAGGGCAAGAAACAAGAGGGGTTTTATAAGTCGGAAAACTATCAATGCGATTTGAATAATTTCAGAATGAACACAGGCTTAGCGGTGCAAGTTTCTTTTACGATCGTTCAGCATGGTGATTGAAACCAAACCCCGAAAAAGTCGAGTCAGTCGTAGTGTGCGGAAAGATCAAAACGTAGGGTCTTGTTCCTTATGTTAGTACTATGTGGAGCAATAGTACAACCATAATTGAACCACAGCATCATAAACATTTTTGTGCAATGGTTTTCGAATTACCCACGATTTTAATTCCTAGTAAACAGGCTGCCCAACTAATAGAGCCGTTGGATACTCATAACCAAGATATACAAATACGGGAAAAAGGGCCTATGTATATACGAACAAAAGTTATAGGCTGTAAATACCCTTGCATTTGTCTATGAAACTATTACACAAATATAGTTTATTCTTAAATTGTTAATCCCCTTTTTTTCACTACAGGGTCGCTTCCAGCCCAGTTCGGGGGTGAGACAAACGGACGATTCGTCATCTAAAGTGCCTGTCATTGTTGGAGTTACAGCTTCCATAATATTCACAATAGTACTATTCGTCGTTGCCTTTCCTATTTGTCGTCGATACAAATTCAGGTAACCGTCACAATATTGACAGAGTATAATTGTTAATTAAATGAACTTGAATAAGTTTTAAATGCCGCTCAACACATTTGCATTTCTCATGCATCTTAATCAGGCTAAGGAAGGTTCACAAATTAGGAAAACGATAATGCCAATTCTGTCCAGAAATGCAAGCAATTATAGTTACACGCCCGATTATCCAACACGAAGTGTCCCTTTAAGTTGATAAAGCTGATTCTCCTGACGATTGATGATACTGATGATAATAATAATAATAATAATAATAATAATAATAATAATAATAATAATAATAATAATAATAATAATAATAATAATAATAAGAGATCTGCATTGGTTTGCCTGCGAGGCTCGCGTTCTAGGAGGAGAACTACCCCAAATATACAGGAGACTGATCTAGAAATAGAAGTCTCGGTCGCATGTAGATAGTTTTTGTTCTTCTGTAAATAGCGTTATCCTCTGACACTGAGTTTATGGCAAAGAGCGTCTTAACATTCTATAATATTGATTTATAATTTTTCTTTCCTTTAGTTTATCAAATGTATAATACTAAGAGTTGTTTAAATTTTTTTAATTTTTTTTTATTTTAATACACATGTTTATAGGAAACGAGAATTTTTTTTTAAAAAAATAACTATTATTGCTATTATTAGAATTAGTACTAGTATTTGTATCTCTATAAGCCTAATACTTGTTTTAGAGTTCTTTATTTGGTTTTTTCAGTGTGTGTATTTTTATTGATAATTTGAATTAAATTATTATTATTAAAAAAAAATTAATAATAATAATAATAATAATAATAATAATAATAATAATAATGATAGTGATGGCGACGATGTTATTGATTGATGAGGGAAATTGTGAAGATAATTAACAATTATTGGACGAGGTTGCGCAAAATATGGTGATTTGTCAGTGGCGAGCAGATCAATTTTTTTGCCGAAGCCGAAGGCTGAGGCAAATAATTGATCTGCGAGACACTGACAAATCACCATATTTTGCGATAACCGAGGTCAATAATTGTTTTATCATTTGATCACCGAGTTTGTTTTTTGTTTTTGTTTCCAAGAAGCCGTAAGCGCACGCTGCCTTGCAGAGTCGAGTAATGGCACCAATCAATTGGTTTTTTTCTCAGCATAATTATATTTGTAGACTTCAAATTGTACTTACAGTCAAACAATCAATAGCCTGCGAGCAGGCCCTCCGAGGGACTGGGGTTGGGGGTAGAATGAGGGCCTGCCCGCATGGCTTTGTATTTTGAATGTCGCGTCCAAATTTTGGACGCAAAATACTGATTGGCTGAAATTAAATTACCTCGTGACGTCACCATTGACAAGCTCCGACAACAAGAAAGCCTCTTCGCTTCGCAGAGATGAGGTGGTCAGAAATGCGTCTGAGAAAATTGTAGAATGTTGCAATTTACCATAACTTTACATAATTAAAGGTCGGGCAACGCGATGCAATGGCCTCTCTACTGGAAGGAAGGAAGTTCTATCTCTGTTATCCACAGAATTCGAGAAAAGTCTTATTTCCCAACTGTTTTTCGTAGCGGCCAAAATACGAGGGCGACTTCATGTCACCGTGGCTGCCTCTGTTGCTGATTTAACGATAGAGGAACTCTACACGATTTTAGCAAGTATTAGGCTAAGCCGAAAAGGCGGCTCCACAAATGATTGCTCGATCTCCTCGTAACTCCGCAATACTCCGATACACTTGAAAACAAAATATTCCAATTTTCAAATTATTGAATTAGTAAAATACATATCTATAACCACAATTGAAATAAAATGGTGTAGGTATTAGAATATCTGTCTAGTATTAAAGTGTGATGTAGCAGTTGTAATGTCTGTATTTCATTAAAATAAATTTAAAAAGATAATTCCGCTTCGCTTTACCGAAATTTGGCAGCAGTTGTGGTCGACGAGTCTCACACAGTGGAGATGCGGTCAGGGAAAACGAATGTCTCTATTACGATTCCCGTCGTTTGAAGTTTGTCTGCTAAATTTTTCCCTGACGAACGAAACACTTTTTCCGCGGAAGGGACTTCGACGAATTACCGTACTGAATATTCAGCTACGCTTTACAGCATCAGCAATAGTTGTTAGGCTTTTCTGGCGAAGGCTTCCTTCCTTTACAGTTTTTTTTAGTTTCTGCCTCGGGCAAATTGAAATACACAACGCGTGGGTTTCTGTTTTCTGTATTTTTTTTCAATGTTTACTTCTGGTGCGCTCTGATTGGCTAATTTTTGACAGCTCTCTCAGCGTGACATCAGGAGGCGGCATTCAAAATTCAAAGGGATGCGTGCAGGCTCTCCTTCTCTCCCACCGAAGAGAGAGAGCCTGCTCGCAGGCTAAACAATCAATAACACTAGGCATCAACAAAGCTGAAGAATTTCACAGTTTTCAAAGCGTATCCCGACAAGTGAAGCTTTCACAGTGGTGTAAAGGTCGCCATGCTTTTTTCTGGCTTCAGCATAAAATCTCTTTAGTACATATGCATTCGCTAACTTGTCCTTCGCGTCGATGACACGAGTGACTCTTCGTCTACCTTTCTTTCCTTGAGATACTCTCGAAATTTTTGTTCCTTTCTTAGTATTCTCACTGTTCTTTCGATCAACTGAAGATGTCGAATCATTCTCTAACAGCTCGGGGAACCGATCTGCCATTTCCTCACAAGAGCGTGATGTCAACTGCGCATGAGCAGAATATTATTTGCAGCAAAACACTTATTTGCAGGTCACGTGGTGGGCTCTCGGCCAAAAAATAAACAAAATACATCGAATGATAATGATGCTTTTGATGATGGTGATGAACATAATAACAATGATGACGATGATAATAATGATGACGATAATGATGATGACGACGATGATGACGATGATGACAATGATGATGACGATGATGATGATGATGACGACGATGATAATGATGATGATGATGATCGTTCCCTAATATCATCATTGCCTAATATCATCATTCCTTTTGAAAAAAGCAAATATTACTTATTGGAAAACCGACCTCACTACAACCTGAAAATAGGCATTGTTCTTACTTGAAAAGCAAATTGCGAACAGAAAAATGCCTCAACTTTTTAAAGTGTTCCTCTTGAACGGAACAAGCGTAAACGGGATCTATTGTTCTCTTTATATGGAGTCCGAGAGTCGAGTGTCGAGTGTTGAAAAATATTTCACGAGTTCGCTGCGCTCACTCGTGAAATATTTTTCAATACGAAACGGCCCAAATTATTTCCCGAAAGGTATCGAAAGACGTGATTTTTATATGTAACCATAGCAGCAGTGATCTTTTCTCGTGTGAAAATAACATGTTATCTTCAGGTGTGGTATTTCATTGGTGTTTATATAATTAATAAATATCTATCTATCTATCTATCTATCTATCTATCTATCTATCTATCTATCTATCTATCTATCTATCTATCTATCTGTCTAAGAGGACACGAAGTGAAAAAAAAAAAGCAGGGGATAACGAGGACATGTTTACAGCTAGATAGGAAAGTAATATTCAAAGACACGATCATTATGCCTTAAAGAACTGGAGGTGCTGTCTCCGTGTATCCGTCAAAACTGCTGAGCCTTAAGGAAACTCAAAATTCGAACTTGAAATAAGATGTGAAATAAGACTGAGACTAAGTCATATCTAAAAATGCTGTCTCTGTATCTACATCATATCCATTATACTGGAAGAAATTCACGGTACTCGAATTGTCCCCTGCACTAAAACACCGAAAACAAGTAGGAAACACAGTTGATGACGAAAAAATTCCTTGCAGTCAAAAAGGAAGGTACTATTCAAAGACCCTAATCATATTGCCAGTTAAGGACCTGGAAGTGCTGTCTCCGTGTATCCGTCATATCCACGATGCTTTAAGAATTTCATTGAACTCTATTTTATTTCCGGCAATAAAAATATCACAGATAAGTGGAGACACGGAGACGACGGAGACACACTTACAGTAACACAGGGGAGTAATAATCAAAGAGGCTAATCAGTATGCTATTGAAAGATCTGGAAGTGCTGTCTCCGTGCATCCGTCATATCCAACATGCTTTAAAAAAATCGAGCAACTTTGTTAAAAAGGCATTATCGAGGATGCAAAGAACAACTCAATTCCCGAGAAAAATAGTCACGCCAAAACACAGATTCACCATATGCTCGTTCTCTATCAGAATACTCTTGCATTGCTTTCAAAGTAATAATGCTTTTCAAATATACTAAGCCATAGGATATCAGACAAAAGTTTCCGTTTTTAAGTTTCAAAGCTGAAAAAAAATTCTTTACTACGCAGAGTGAGGTATTCGCTACATATTAATAGATTAGCGCCTATGAATGGAATACCGGAAACATTTTACAACTGCTATTTCCTTCAAATAGTATGAATACTCCGAGAAACAAAAGAGGGTGCCGGAATTTAGATCAACTAATAGCTGAAAATGCTATAAAAGCAAAAGGCTGAGTTGCTCTCACCATGCAGTTTCAAGTTTGAAAACCGTACCGGGATGGCAAGTGCTCCTGCTCGGCAGCTCAACAGTAATTAAGGTATGTATCCTGTATGGAAACTTGAGTTCAGAATAAAAGCTTACGGAGTCGAGTCTAAGAGAACTAATTTACGTTGTTTCGTTATTTGAACTTTCTGCAGAATATTCGAAGTGCTCTTGTCAGCAAAATCTTGCCCGTCGTACAAGAAAACTGCTCACTAATTTCAGCAAAGGTGACCTACATTGCATCCCAAGCGACAAAAAACCCTAACGACCTGTGGTTACAAAAATGTGCTAAAAGGGACGAGTGCGATAACGCCATGAAGAAAACCAGACGGGTGGCATTTTTCTTTTCTTCAGTGGCAGTCGTTGAGAAGAAGGTTAAGGAAAACGAGTCTCAAGAGGACAAAGAAGGAGACGAAGAAGCGGCAAACTCTCAAGGAAAAACCAAGATATACTTGTCGGCTGTATCCTATTGGATAGCCTTGCAAACCTGGGATAGCTTGCGAATTTCTACAGACAACAGTCTGCCGGGCAGTAGTATCCTTCAAGGAAAAATTCTCAATTTGTACAGAAGCTGCAGTTTCAGTTTGACACTTTTGGTCAGGGAGGAGTGACTGTCGGTGTCTGTTTGATGTTTAAACTCCAAGGAACAGAATCGTGTAAGTGGTATTTCAACAGAGATAACAGCATTTGTCATAGTCACAGTCAACATCGTGGGATACCATGTTTATCAACGCCAGCGTTTAAAGTAACGCACGCTTCCTAATTTTCAACATACAAACGTAAGAGAAGATTGAAACATGGTTTCATTTGTGCCTTTACAACACAGCCATATGCCTACGTTGGAGACCTCAAGATATGCTGAAGGTCTTTGGTGCACAGATAAAAACCTGAGGGATTCGAAGGGCAAGGGATGTTTTGAAGCTTGCATTTATTCTCTCAGTTTCGTTAAACGTTTGATGCTCCATATATAAAATCTATCTTATGTCTTTATTGCCAAGTCCCTTCTGGTCTTGAGAAAGACTTACACATGTTGCAAGTGGCATTAAGTTCAAATAAGCATAAGACAGCGAGCTTCCATCTCTCTCCTTCGCATGCATACCGTCTTTATTCAGAACAGTTTCTCCCTTGCCCCACCCCCAAGTATCATACCTCTTAGCCAATCAACGCAAAGCTCTTGGTTTAAATCACATATCCATAATTTAAACAAGTAAAAGGATAGAGGACAAAATTTATCACAAAAATTAAGTAGTCTTAGAAAAAAAATCAGCTTAAGTAAAGATATACCAGTTGTTTGCTCCTAATCATAAATTCCTGCATAAAATCGATGGTAAAATTTGTCTCTGTCGGTAGGTACTAGTAGTAGACGTAGCAATCAACCATTGCCAGAAGCTAACAATCATTTTTTTCTCCATATCCAAACAATTTATGTACTGTTTAATAAACGAGCAGCAGTGTTTTGCTCCTCGGGAGTCCGAACAAAGGTTCAAAATGTGAGGGGAAGATACTAAAACAAAAACAAGTCGATCGGGTCTCATTACTACTCTTTACATAAAGAACTCTAATAAGGAGTGTTTTATCGGGTTTAAAGCTCATGCACGTGACGTTTTATCGATGTTTTGATAGGCTCTTAGGCTCATGAATAACAAATAACTTTTTAATCTTATTGTCGCGGGTGCCCCCTACCCTCCTCCCCTCCTGAACAATGTTGAGGGGAGGGAGAGCTTTCTTATTTGCACTTCGTGATCATGCAGTAAACAACATTTCTGTAGGTGAGAAGGAGGGAGGGGATATTGTTGAGTCTTTGTAAAAGTTACTAAAAGAACGAAAGTTGAGAAAAGTCTCAACGATCTTTGTCCAGGATTGTAACTTGTGGTTGTCTAATTAACAAATCAAAAGTGGCTCAGCCGTTGTCTGTACTCTCATCGACAACGATATTTGTCATCACAGTGGAAAAAATGTTGTGCGCTTCGGGAGTCCACGACAAATTTTGACCACTGTGATGACGGATATCGTTGTCGATAAAAGTTCAGAAAACGCTGAACCACTTTCGATTTGTTTTTTACCACAACATTCAGCGCCAAAGATAATGTTTATTTCAAAGAGTGACCAATAGTGACCAAGATTGTAACACAAAGAAAGAGCAAGCGTTGTCTATGGCATTCTCACAATCCGAACGTTTCTCATTGGTCATCCACGTTTGAGAGCTGAAAAAGGCATTGCGTGACATGTTAACGTGTAGACTCTTGTCGACAACGGAAAATTAACCAATCAGATTGCAAGATTACTAGCAATAATCTTTTGAAAGGCTTAGAGTTTGCTGTTCATACTTCATTGCTAGTTTTAACAACTTGTGCGTCCGCTATTTTGTAAAATCTTTCAAGTAAATTGACCCTGCAAAACGATTTAAGTGAACTTCAGCTTAGGAAGCATAACAGGAGGGCTTTCCATTGATGCTAATTAGAAGATTTAAGGATGACAAACGAGTTTGGACAAATTTGAATCACTTGCTATAGAAATGTTACATTTCCTGCAAAAGTAGTGATGTTGGAGAACATACGGCATACTTCTGATAGTTTCTGATAGTTCCCGCATGTTTCATTTACAGGAAGAGACATAATCTAGAAATCTACGCCAGAAATAGTTCGACTTCCACGGCTACACACAGAGCAGTAAGGAATTAATTACTCATGACTTCTGACCGTCTAACTTGTGCATTTTTAATTGCTTTTAAATTCTACATGGTTATGTCAGGAAAAGGGGGTTGCAAATGATTATTTTTGCTGTCTTATTCTTTAAACAGGTTGATGAAGTGACCGAATCTCCGAATGATAATTCAAATGTCGATTGTGACTATGAACACGCCTACGCTGTCCGGAGACCGGACAAAAGAGAACAAGGCAAGTTGGCACATTTCCTCTTTCACAAAAATCCCACCAAAATATGATCGTCCTCACATATGGCCCTCTTCATTTGGGAATGCTTGTATCAAGAAAGGCCAGTCAATTTCGAGGACAATGCTTTTTGTTTAGCGTTTCATATATTGGCTTAAATGGAAGTATTGAAACGATAGCTTTGGCGCCACGATAAAGACTTGGGAAATTAAAAATTGTTTATCATAACACAAGCGGGAAATTTGAATATTCGGGAAGAGCGTATTCATATCAAATCAAACCCGGGGAAGTTAGGTCATCTACTACTCAGGGAGGGACGGTCAATACAAGAAATGTCGCTACTGGGAGAAGAGATAGAGGAATCATGCTGCCGCAGTAGAGAGAACACTCGCATCCCACCAAAGTTTGTTGGTTCTCTACTCTGCTCCAAGAGGTTTTTCTCCGGGTACTCTACCAATTTTTTTTATTTTAGTAGACTCGAGTTAACTTGATAACTGTTAGTAGTAGACGAAAAGCCACCTGGTGAATGCACTTCTATTAAAGCCATTATTATTACTAATTTATTATTATTATCTTATTATTATTATTTGTGACCCCAATATGGCTTCATGTACCATGACGCAATATAAAACTAAGATTTTGTTTTTCAGCAATATACTCATCCACGTACAGTGTCCCACAATCCTCAGCTGTTGCAGATGCTTCCGGCTCCTACCCGCATCCACACACTGCCAAGGAACAAATCAAGAACTGTCAGGGCAACACTGAGGAAAGTTTTTACGACGATGTAATTTCATTGAAATGTGAACGAGCCTCAGAAAACAATGAGCCAATTGATAACGAACTTACTGTGGTGAAAATAACAGAGGGAAGTTGCTATACGGGATCAGCACAATTGAAGGACCTGAACATCACACAGAGCTCTGGTGGAATTTGCTACGAGATTTATCCCGAGCGGCCCGAAGGAACTCCGCGTGAATAGTTAGTTCACTTGAAAACAATAGTGATTCTGAAGTGATGTATTACAACTTACATTGGAAGCGTCAGCCAGGAAGCTGACTCAGTGGAGGGTAGATAAGGAGACCTCAAGAACACTAACCACAGCTGCAGATGGGCATATCTTTTAAGCCGAAGAAAAGCTCATTTGCTTCACTATCACCTCATTTAAATATTTTTAAAGGGCTCGAAAGCTAGTATGAAAATTAAACTTAGATAGTGGTCATACACTGTTTCGGTTCAAGTGCGCAGAAGAATTTGACATTATATCTTAAGAAAAGCCATTATGACTTGAAAATGGCCACCATCTTTGGTCACTACTGTCTTCGCACTATTTGCTGCTTCCTAAAGAACTGTTAAAAATAAGGAGATTAACCTCAAACACACCCCCAATAGGCGGAACTACGTGAATATGATAAAACACTTCTATGGAATGGTATGTGCCTTGCCAGTACAATAAAATTAAAAATTAAAACTTAGAGAAATTACCATGGAAAAATTGTCTCAAGTTTACTCAAAACAGTAATAATAATAATAATAATAATAATAATAATAATAATAATAATAATAATAGTAATAGTAATGGTAATGGTAATAATAATAATAATAATAATAATAATAATAATAATAGTTCATTTATATAGCGCACACATCCACTATTTGCTTGAGGCGCTTTACAATATATATCGCCAAAACTACAGATTTACATCAAGGAAGTTAGAAATTAAAACGGAAGCAACTATCATAACAACTAGAATCTAAAGAACATTAAGAATGTCATAAAAAGGTATTCTCAATAAATTTAGTAAAAAGGAATGTTTTGAGTTTTTTCTTAAACAACAAAGCTGTACTGGACTATCGCATTTCCAAGGGAACAGTGTTCCAAATCTGTGGAGGGCACATGGAAAACGCTCTATCACCATATGTTTTGGTTTTACAAGTTGGCTGCATCAGCAGGTCTAGAATATCCGAGAGTAAAGACCTATTTGATTTCCGATGCACCAGAAGTTCCGTTAGA
>NC_090875.1:27681979-27691979 GCF_036669935.1 Montipora foliosa
TTGGTATTGTCTATCATTGTAGTGCGCATGCCATGGTAGAAGTGTTATGTAAATATGTAAATAGCCCCTCTGAGAAAACATGTGGTTACTAGCAAAGTACTGAACCCAGAAAGATTGAAGAAAATAAAAGGGAAGCGAGAAACATTGGTTTCTGGGCTGACATGTTGATCATTTTCAAGTTCCCTCACAACTTCTTTTCATCACAAGTTTAAGCGTGCCCTCTAAGCATCTGACAGCTTCGTAATACTAAACTTTACTGAAGTTAAACTCTGTCCGGCGGGGTTAGTATCTCTATTAACGCTAACAAATGCGAACTCAGCAAGGTACAGATTTTGTTTGCTTCCTTTATGCAAAACAAATATTGATGCAAAAGTAAATAAATATTGATACACAGTTTTCAGAAAGAGAAGAAGGAAGTTTCCAGGACGGTCGATCGAGAATAAAATATTTTCCGACATGAAAAGAACATTAATTTTGAACCGTGAATATAGAATATAAAAAGTTACGATCAGAGACAAACATTTTGGGATAATTTGTGATAAGTTCAATTTTGTTATTCTACATTTGGCTGCACAAATAAATCGCAAAATCGAAAGTGACATCGCCGGAATTCAGTTACCGCGGCATGTTTACTCGCCAAACAGTGAAGCATCTGTGTCAAATCATGGCAAGATACCGGGTTTTTGTAAGTTTCTTTTTCTGTCAAGTGTTATAAAGTTTGACAATAAATGAGCTAATTTAAAACAAAGATCACAATCGCCCAACTCTTGAGGTTGACCATTGTTTCTGCAAAGTCAAAAATTTACTCTCCAAGACGAGGTTATTTATCACCAGGTAATTCATCATTTTGGAAATAGCAGCTAATTTCTTATTCATCGGCGTCACAATTTTTTGCTGATTTTGGGGCTCATTTTGTTGAAACTCAAGCACGCTTCCAACAGACCTGTTTATTTTCGTGAACCCTTCCTGTTCCCTTCCTGCTTACAAAAAATCCTTTCGTATCACATTTCAAGCCAGGAATTCATTACACAACATGATATTAAAATTCACAAAGGCAGAAAATATCACGAAATCCTTGTCGAGCGAAAAATATATTGAACCAAACAACATATTTGCTTTTGGAAGCAAAAAAACCCTTGCTATTTCAATTGCGTGAGTGCAAACAGACACAATCCGTGTCACAACGCATATGCAATTAAATAAATTTCTGACAGTTCACACATCGAACCCTTTTCGAAAGAACCTTGACCGTAAATAATGAAGCACAAAAGAGACAACAAGCTTTCATTCAAATAATACTTCATTGTCACATTTCCATTTTTTTTCCTTTGCAGAGTTGAGTACAAAATACCGGTAAGATGCGACTTGAGTAACCACTGTGATGAATTCAAGGCGTTCGATTCCTTCAAAGTTTGTTAAATCCATCAAAAAATTGCCATTTGATTTCAGTGTTTTACATAATACTAAGCTAGTAAAATATAAGAAAGAAAGCTCACTTGATATCCAAAAAATGAAATTCTGGTCGAAGATCATTACTCGTCGCTTTAAAGATTCCAGATATTTGTTTCAGCGCCTTTCCTCTTCATGGATTGCACTTGAAATATTTCAAGTGCAATCCATTTGACAAGCGTGCGATATAACTAAATATAAGCACTAATCAAAGATTATGAATTTAATAAGTTAAACAGATATATTCTGCAATTATCCTAATGATTCACTCAAACAGGTCTTTAAGTTTAAAAATGGGGATGTCATAAGTTCTAAAAAGTCAAAGGCAAACCTTATTTTCCTTATAACTTAGGTAGTTTGCTGCCACAAATAGCATGTGATAATTTTGAGTGATACAAGTTATCACTTTCGACAATTTCTTTGCCAGTTTCAGAGTTTTCTTAGTCAGTTGGTAGTTTATTTCACACATCTTTCCGTTAATAAAATTTTACACCACGCATTTCCCTGTTAGAAGTCATTTTTGAACGGCTTAGTTAAAAAACATAGTTTTCATACCAAGGCTAGACAGATGTCATCAAGATATACTCAGCCAATAACAGCACTGCTGCGGCGTATGTATTCAGCATTTAGACTGAATAAAGCGCAAAACGACTGGGATATTTGATTGCTGGAAAGAAACTTTGGACGTGTATGCTGAATAATAGATTATCGATTAAAACGGCAAGAGGATTATATTTTGCAAATCCGAAAAAAGTCCTCACGCTGACAGAGAAGATATGCAAGTCCTACATTTCAGTAGCAATCGGATCAAGGCGTGCCATAATCATTCGGTTGATTGGTGAGAAACGTTTCGTACAGTCGCATCTGAAATGAAGCTTGAAGCATCGATACTTTTGGTTTTCCAGCTTCATGTTTTCGTTATAAGAGCTCAATTTATGCAGATTTCCAGACCAAGTAGTGGCGTGGACACTTTTAACCTGCCACCTTGGATGTGTAGTGATACTCGGTTTAGTTGTAGTTCATTCAATGCGGTGGGGCAGAACCGTAGCTGTTCTTGTCAGTGTTCCATACCAAGAGCAACTTTCTCATTTTTTAACAACCGATGGGTGTGCACGAGGAACAGACAAACTCGAGATCACCTTCAACAAGGTAAGTTATTTGGTCACGTTTCCTCCCATGCAATCATTTCAGGTTTCAGTCCCAGAAATTTGAGCCCCACAAATTTCGGCTACAGGGTCGGCCTTGGCGGACAAAATAACAAATCACAATTTTACAATGTAACTTCTTGCCTTTTCTTCTGGGGTTGAAACAGCAGACATTCAAAAGAAAAACGTTGACTTAAAACTTTTCCACCAAGGCGTTAAACACGATTTCGAATTGGCTGCTTCAGCCAGAGTTAACAGACTCAGCCAAGGAGAACCTTTATTAAATTTACCCTGGTGAAAAACCTCTGAGGATCTTTGAAGATCTTCAAGGATCCGTGGTAGATCGATGAGAATCTTCAAAGGATCCTCTTGTAAAGGTCGTCAAAGGATCCTTGAAGAAACAGAAATTGATCGCAATAATTTATTTCTTCTAAGGATCTTTAAAAGGCTCTTAAGGTGATATTATATAAACGGTTATAACTATTTGAATTGGCATCATGAAGCTCTCGGAAGGGTACTAAAACAGAAATGAAACCCAGCAAAGAATTCTTTTACCATTAGTTTGTCACTTTGTTGTCATTTGTGAACGAAATACTCTGAATGGAATATCAAAAATTACCTCATTGTGGTATGTAAAGTAAAAGCGGGGACTGGGTTAATTACAGGTTTAAAGGTAGTCTAATGACTGAAATTGTTTAGACAGTCACAATCTTTAAGATGTTGATAAGAATATTTGAAGATCTTCAAGAATCTTGGCTATGATCTATCTTCAGTTGCCAAGGTTTTCGTGGACTCAAGCTAAAATCCAGAAGTTTTTTTAAGGATCTTCAAAGCTCCTTAAAAGATTTTCACCACGGTATACTCCACAAGTCGAACAGTTAACGATTGCAAAGGGTAATTCCTTTTGCAATTTTTTTTTTGTGTTGAGCATTCCGTAAGTCTAGTTTGTTAGAAGGGATCAGAGTTTTTTCAAACCCATAGTTTCCTCTAGAAGAGGATAATTGGATAAAAACACCAGCAATCTTGGAAATAATGTTGAATAATAATGTGGTCAATTTACTGAAACCGGCATCACCGACAACGTTTAAGGAAACTGAGGTCAAGTTCTCCACCCCGAAAGTGTAACTATCGCGTTAAACAACTTGACGACCTTTCGTGCAGGAATTCTCTATTTCCTTATTTGCGTAAGAGAGACTTAAACGCTCTGGCTGGCCAATACATTGTTTTGGCAACAAAGACAAAAACACTTACCTTACTTTCTCTTATAAACTCAAAACGTGGACGATCAATGTGTTTAAGAAACTCTGGGTGTCGACATTTTTTAATCGTAGTATGATCAGTAATTATTTTTTCATTAAATAAATTATAAACCGAGTTGATTAAGTTTAAAATTAATTTATGCCCGGAAGTTGTTACATCCATTTCTCTCAATGCATTCAGTTACATTCACCCACTTTCACGCTTGATTAAAAAATCAACTTGTATCTGTATTTTCTGAAAACTTCTAAAGTTTGATTGCCCGAGCCGGAGTATTGCTCAGTTCTGAATTCAAACTTTTTAGGTGAAAACGTAATGAAAATTGAATTGTTCAAAATGTCCTATAATTTCTTAGCTTCGTTACGAAATTATGCAGATCACAAATTACGGAATGTCAGTTCCCCGAAAACAACTTCTTCATTACCAATATTTTTAATCGCCTTATGATACGAGGTTTCCTTTGGAAAACAAAAGACAACTGACCCTTCCTGGCGGCTTGCGATGTGTCAGCAACAAAACTGAAATGAAACATTGGGTAGCAGCTATCTTGAACTAAATTCAACACAAATCGATGAGAATGGATATTTGTCACCCCGCGGCCATGCTGTTCAAAGAAAATAGAGTTTGTACCCCAAGCCTCTAGTTGATGTGTTTGGAAGCGAGTTCAGGGGGCGCCAAAAGATAGTTTTCAGTCCCTTGGGACTCAAAATGGTCGCCATGTGAAAAAAGGACCATTGCCAGAAACAAATGTTGAGCGTGGTGACAAAGCTAGGATTTGCACTCAATGTCGCAAAACACTACTTCATTGTTTTTGAAGACTTTGACATCACAGTCACACAATTTGTGTATGTAAGATATCACACATATGAACAGTTAATTCGCACGAAAAAAGTAGCAAGGGTTTCTCTGCAACTGTGTTTGATGCGCGGAGACTTGGAGAAGGTGAATCCCGCTCTGATCCAATGTTTCGGCTTTTCTCAGATTCATACACCCGTAACTATAAATAATTAAAAACAGAGCAAAGAGAAAGGTGGGGTAGGGATAAACGGCGTACTGCATGCCAGCCTTCAATGATACCAACTTCAACACAGACAGAACGAATACAATTATCAAGTAAAATAACTTTTTCTACCCCTTATCCTTTAAACGATTTATAATTCTTGTTAAAACAAGTTCTCGCTTCGGTAGCAGCCCACTGAAGTAGAAGTAGAAGTGGTAGTGGTAGTGGTAGGAATATTACCCAAACTATATAGGAAACAGTCGGCTCTGGGCAACTCGTAACAAGCGTAAAATATGAGGAGGGTATTTTTCAAGCAGCACCAAAACGCACTAACCGCGAAAAAAAGCAAACGTTTATTGCACATTCTAAAGAAGGACTGAACATGTTGTTTCCGCTTCATAATTTCTTTCCAGTCTGATCTGATGCCAGGTCAAAAAAATTTTGGTTTGACGTTTGCACCAAAAAGTAATGTAAAAGCCGGGAGTTAACAGTAAAAGACAAGTCAAAAGACAGATGAAGAAAAAAATAACATAGAATTTATATATAACTCTGATCGAATTCTCGTCGAAAGATTAATGACAATCGATCATAAAAACAGCAACATTCTTGCAGTCTCTGACTTCTATGAATCAAGGGGAAGGTCATGATGTTCTGTAAAAAGGAAGAAATTGATCACGAGCTAGGCAACCATAAAGGTGCATGTGATCGTTTTGAATCAACTGAATCATCTACGGAAAAGAATGTTAATCGTTCTTCGTTTTCAGTGTACCATGAAATTTTCGCGACACTTTAATTTTGCGAATTTCGCGATTTTTTTTTAAATCGCGAAATTAAAGTGACGCGAACAATAAGTGTCGCGAACATAACATGACGCAAAAATTACGTGAATAATAGCTAATAATGAAGAAAGGACGAGTTTATTACTATTAAAAAGATGACCAAATTATGTTTTTATCTATTCTGAGGCAACTGTAACGTCTTCATACCAAGACAATTACAATCGAGGATAAAGGCGAGATCATTCGAGTCTTAATGTATTCTTCATTTCTTGGTTTTTACTTCAATGATTCATGATTTTTAAAAGCGATTTTGCACATTCCCTGGATCGGAAGCAATTAATTCATGCATGTACGACAATGGAGACAGAGATCTGAGACCCTGGGAACGAGATTGTGCATGTATTTTGTTGAGCTTTCCTCAGTGTCGTTGTTAGTCATGATTCCCGAGTTTTTAAAACAAAGATTAGTGATTCTTAAAAGATTTTTAACTATGATTCGTGATTCATGAAATTCCATCCATATTCTGACTGGATTGCCATATGGCAACCCAGTAATTATAACGTAACAGGCCGATCAGGTATGTTGGGATAGGGTATACGTCCGATGATGGCTGACCAGCTTACTCGATCGGGTAAATATGGCAGCGAGATTGTATCTGTATCTGGAATAGTTTGCCCTAGAAAAGCCTTAAGGTACATAGCATCTACTTCTGTCAATAGCTGATCAACTGTGTGGGCCGTCCATTGTGAAGCATCACACGAGTTAGCACATAACAGAGCTGAAAGACTCATAAAACTGAGCACATAGTCTTCCTCTAGATGCGTCGCTAAAACGACGGTCACTGTGATAAATACTTCCATTAGGGAATTTAAGTAATATCATTAATTAAAAGAGCATAAATAATCGTGCTGCACGTGTAGCACGGATTTTAGCAAGCACGTTTGCAGTCCTCTGCATATTCAGGGGCACCCAACGACCAATTTGTTGTAAAATGTATTATTATACCCCAGTTAATGAAAATAAATGTTATTAAGGCATTTCCAGATGTTTTTCAGTGTTGCTGGGAAAACATTATCTGTTCCTTTTTCCCAGCAAGACACACAAGAAATTTCCCAGCCAGGTAGATAAAATTGGTTGGTTTCCCAGCCAGCTGATCAAATCTATTTCCCAGCCAGGAATTCCGCGCGCTTTCAAATCTCTCGATCCAAAACGACCGAACAAAAGCGACAAAACCGGGACAAAACAGGTTTTTTTCCCTTGTTTGTGACTACTCTCTGGGAGAGGGAAGGGTTTTTTTTTTTTTTTTAGTCGTCCTCAGTCTTCAGAGAGTTTCTACAGCCAGCTCGGGTTGAAATGCTAGAAAAAGTCAGTAATTCCCAGGCAAAACCTCTATCAATAACAAAATTACCCAGCAAGTTAATCGAAACACCTGTATTTTTGCCAGCCAGCAAGATTCCTCTGGGGAACAGATAATGTGAGGAACAGATTCGTTGGGTGCCCCTGCATATTAAACGACTACGTGAAATCACCAAATTTGAGGTTTTCCGACAACGTAAGCATGCAACAGGGAATCTTTCATTCTCTATTTTAACTTTAAAACCGCTCGTACCAATTTATTTTTAGGATACTTCGCCCACATTGTAGGACGTGAACGAGACTGAAAAATCGCGAAAGACTTATGATAGAGCCAAGTTATATTTTGAGGTGACGTATTCGTCGACCGTCGCCGCCGTAGATCTTAAATTCCCTATTAACGATTATCGTACGGCTGACATTGTATAATTGTATAAACTTACCTTTATATTCTTCTCGAAATCCTATTAAAATCCTAAAGCATGTGACAAATCCAACAAAGAATATGGCAATCCTAAAGCATGTGGACGATCACAATCACGCTTTACGCATGGTGATAGGTCCATAGCCGCTGACCGATGTACTACGTATTCAGAAAAGGAAATATCGCTAGCCTGGAAAAATCGAGTATGGAAAGCGCTATATATACGTGCGCAGTCCTATTCGGCCGAAAGGAACACAACTAACCGTCCAGATTAGTGTTGATACTCGCTCGCCGTATTATCATCGTTATCATCATCATAATCATCATCACAGTTATTGTCATTATTGCTTTGTTTTAGGTTGTGACGGAAAGGCAAGCTTAGTTGGCGAGACTGCTGATGGGCGTTTGCCTACCTTGAATTTTGGCGATGCAAGAGAAACGTCCATGAGGTTCTTATTATGGGAGCGTTGGAGTTGCTCCTTGAAATTCGACTCTTCATCGTACATGACTTGTAATGGCACCAAACGCGCTTTCACTCAGCAGTATTTAAACGTCGTACCAAGCCTTTTAACAATGACTCGAGCATCTGTGAATGAACGTTATTTTCTCCGGGTAAGATACGAGAGATAATTCAAATAACACAATAAATGTAGGAGTGATTGTAGGAGTGTAGCCAGGATTTTTCCAAAGGGAAGTTTTTTCCAAAACTTTTTCCAAACTTTTTTCCAAACAAGTTTTTTCCAAACTTTTCCCGTTTCGTTTCTCATACATTGGTGCTGTTAATAACCTCTGCCTGATTTGCACGTTCATGTCTATGTTTACTTCTCACACACCAGTTCACGAGATAATCTGTGCATTGTAAACAATGCAAGTTTTCAGTAAGTTAAGTCATGGCTTTTCTTAGTTTGTTTCTTTTTCAAGAGAAAAAAACAGCAGTGTAGAGCTCTCGCGACCTTCCATTGTTTGGTACTGTAAGCAGCTTTTATTGTTTTTAAGTCGAATTCATTGCTTCAATTGTTTAGTCTTTTGGTTTTGGTTAAGGTAGCCAGCCAATGACCTTATACGTCACGAAAGCTACTACAAAACCCCCCCCCCCCCCCCCCCCCCAAAAAAAAAAAAAAAAAAAAACACATAATTAGTTCGTTAACAGCTGCCCCAATCGAAAACTCAAAATGGAGTATTGCCTTGCTCTCGTTGTCATTTGAAAATAGTATGTTGAATAGAAGGCTTTTCACGTCACGTTATCGCTGCTATGTTGGTGGACGAAAACGAAAGATCTCTCATAAGCTCCTTTTGTTCATCCACCAGCAATTGTACATTGCAGCATCGTTATCTGTGTCTCTAGAGGTTGGTTGCAAACCACCAATAACCGAGTTAAGTTTCATCACACTGTTATTCCTTCTGTGAAAGACGGTGAAAAGGAAATATTATAAAATAATTAGGATAGTACGCGCACTCTCATTTGTCAATAGTTGTGTTTAGATCCCAGCTGTGACATCACACAAATTTTGATTGGTTGTGTTGTTAGAATCCGTTTTTGTTGGCTGGAAGGAAATATGAGCGTGTATCAAGAAAATCTGTTTCAATCAAGAAGTAAAAAAAGAGCAGTTTCCTTCATTTGTCGAATTATTTTTGAGAAAGATTTTATAAAAGAAATAGAGGACTTTTTCCCGTGTTTACATAGCCTCATCTAAACACTAGGGGAGTTGAGAGAATTCTCGACAGTCCCAACTCCCCCTTGTGTTTAAATGAGGCTATATAGACACGGAAAAAGTCTTCTATTGCTTAAATGTAAAATATGAAAATCCAATTGATTTTATTACAGTGCTAAGCCTAGTAAATCAATGGCGACTTTGGTGATGATAAGGATTGTGATTGATGGCTACGAAGTCTCAGGGGCACCCAACGACCAATTTGTTGTAAAATGTATTATTATACCCCAGTTAATGAAAATAAATGTCATTAAGGCATTTTCAGGTGTTTTTCAGTGTTGCTGGAAAAACATTATCTGTTCCTTTTTCCCAGCAAGACACACAAGAAATTTCCCAGCCAGCTAGATAAAATTGGTTGGTTTCCCAGCCAGCGGATCAAATTTATTTCCCAGCCAGGAATTCCGCGCGCTTTCATATCCCTCGATCCAAAACGACCGAACAAAAGCGACAAAACCGGGACAAAACAGGTTTTTTCCGCAAGCGCAATCACTATGACCAGGCGTCGTATGTTTGTGACTATTCTCTGGGAGAGGGAAGGTTTTCTTTTTTTTTTTTTTTTTAGTCGTCCTCAGTCTTCAGAGTTTCTAGAGCCGGGTTCAAATGCTAGAAAAAGTCAGTAATTTCCAGGCAAAACCTCTATCAATAACAAAATTTCCCAGCCAGCTCATCGAAACACCTGTATTTTTGCCAGCCAGCAAGATTCCTCTGGGGAACAGATAATGTGAGGAACAGATTCGTTGGGTGCCCCTGAAGTCTGAGACAAGGGAGAGGCGATTCAAACTGGGAGGGGGGAAATGGGGGCTAGAAAAAACAGCCCCGTTAAACTTAAAAGAAGCACAGAACTTGTGGTCATGTTTTGATTGTAATTATTTCTTCATCAC
>NC_090875.1:27694479-27706979 GCF_036669935.1 Montipora foliosa
GAAGTTCTCTAGTATCCAACTCCGCACCAAAAAAGTTTGTCATTTTCCCGACAACGTCCAACGGCACTCCAAGAGTAGAAGTCTCGTCAAAGTCATCAACTGTTTCAGTGAGTTTACGGACTCTAAGAGCACCAACTCCTTACGTATATTGTGCTATTCACTTGTTTATCCCACCTCTTTATTTGAACATGATAGTTTGGGCCTCCACCTATAAAACTAACCTTGTGCGTCTGGTAATTTTACAGAAACGAGTTTTCAGGATCATACACATATCCCATTTTGATGCTCATTCTGACCCTTAATTTAAGATCCTTGAAATCTTAAAAATCCACGATCTACAAATGTTACAACTTGGTTGGTCAATTTATGTTGTCCTATCAAAACCCTCCCAAGTTAGCTAGCAAATTTACCCTAAACAGACAAATTCACACATATCATACGAGAAAACTCTCTTGCAGTCCGTTTGCCTTTCTGTCGGACAAAGATCAAACAATTTTTTGTTTTTTATCAAGGACCTAAATTTTACAATTCTCTTAGCAGTGACATAATAAATTCTAACTCAACAGCTTCCTTCAAAAAAGAGTACTAAACGCATTCTTTTCCAACACAACTACTAAACATCTTATATTTTGTTCCTCTTGCGCCAGCTGAATTGTTTTAAACATGTAAATGTTTACACTACTTTATATTTCAACACGTTAAATACCTAAATGCTTGTTATATTCATCTAAAGGCATTTGATTCGGCAATCTCCGTCGCCAACTTGTAGGTTCAACGAGCGGTAAATGTCTTATTTTGGGAGGACTAAGTTACATAAGTAGTTTCTTTTAGGCCTCCTCGCCACCAAATGTAATCATCAATTTTCTTTCTTATCTTCTCGTCTTCGTTTGTATACATCTGTATTTTTAATTTTTCTTGGCAGCAAAATAATTTTTAAAAATCCCTGTGAATAAAGACATTGGTTCTTCACCAAGCCATAGTAATTCTCGTTTATCTCTATCAGATTCCTCCAAATGTTGGCACTGGAAGGAAAGGAGACAACTATGGTTTATACATTGGTATTTCAACAGGGATAACAGCATTTGTCATATTGACATTCATCATCATAGTACACCTTTCTTATCGACACCAGCGTTTAAAGTAATGCTCGCTTAATCATTTTCAATGTACAACCGTAAAATAAGATTGAAACATAGTTTCATTTGTGCCTTTACAACGTAGCCATACGCCTACGTTGGAGATCTCAGGATATGCTGAAGGTCTCAGGTGAATGCGCACGGAGAATAACCTGAGGATTTCGAAGGGAATGGGATGTTTTGAAGCTGGCATTTACTCTCCCAGTTTCTTTAAGAGGTCGTCTTGCGAACGTCTGATGCTCCATAAATGAAATCTATTTTATGTCTTTTTTGCCAAGTCTCCTCTGGTCTTGACAAGGAGTTAAAATATGTTGCAAATGGCATTAAGTTCAAATAAGCGTAAGACAGTGAGCTTTCAAAGCAGCAAGACGTATATAGTCTTATGATTCGAAGGAAACAATTCCCATGCATCTCTCTCGTTTGACTTAATGTTTCGCAGACGGTCTTTATTTAGAACAGTCTATATTCGTCATCACAGTGGTCAAAATGTTGTGGACATACGAGGCGCAGCCAAGTGAGTCCAAAACAAATTCTGACCAGTGTGATGACGAATATCGTTGCAGATAAAGTACAGACAACCCTGAACCACATTCGATTTGTTTTTTACCACAATATTTAACGTCAAAGAAAATGTTAATTTTAGAGATTGACCAAGATGGTGACACAACGACAAAGGCCGTTGTCTAAAACGGTCTCGCAATCTGATTGTTTTATTTCTCAAAATGAGCGTTTCTGATTGGTCACCCATGTTTGAGAGGTGAAAAGAGCATTGCGTGACGGGTTGACGCGTAGACTCTTATTAGCCAAATTAGCCAATCAGTTTACGACATTACAAACAATTGTGGAAAAATAGTCGTTTTAAAGGCTTAGAGTTTGCTGTACATACTTTATTGCTAGTTTTACCAACTTGTTTGTCCGCTTTTTTGTAAAATCGCTCGAGTAAATTGACCTTGTAAAATAGTTAAAGTGAACTTCAAGTTAGTGTCATAACAGGAGGGCTTTTCCATCGATGCTAATAAGAAGATTGCAAGATGACCAAAGAGTTTGGACAAATGTGAATCGTTTGTAACAGAAAAGATACATTTCCTGGGAAAGTGGTGATGTCTGGAGAACATACGACATAATTCTGATTGTTTCTGATAGTTCCCACATGTTCATTTACAGGATGAGACATAATCAAGAAAGCTCCGCCAGAAATAGTTCGACTTCTATGGCTACAGAAAGAACAGTAAGGAATTACTCATGACTTTTGACCGTGTAATTTTTGCATTCCTAATTACTTTTAAATTCTTCATGGTTATCTCAGGAAAAGGGGGTTGCAGATGTTTTTTTTTTTGCTGTCTTATTCTTTAAACAGGTTGATGAAGTGACCGAATCTCCGAATGATAATTCAAATGTGGATGGTGACTATGAACACGTTTACGCTGTCCTGAGAACGGACAAAAGAGAACAAGGCAAGTTGGTACAATTCCGCTTTCACAGGAATGCCACCAAAATATGACCCTCCCCACATATAGCCCTCTTAATGAAATGGGAATGCTTGTATCAAGAAAAGATAATCGATACCTTTTTTTAGTCTTTCATGTATTGCCTTAAAGGAAGTGCTAAAAATATAGCTTTGGCCCCTGGATAAAGATTCATTAATTCACGATCGAAATTCAAAACTGCCGATTATAACATAAGCGGGAAATTTGAAAATTTGTATTCATATAAAATCTAACCCGAGGGAGGGGGTAAGAGCAATACAACGCATGTCGCTACTAGGAAAAGAGATAGAGGAACCATGCTGGCGCAGTGGAGACAACACTCCCCCCCCCCCCCCCCCTCCTTCCGCACCGCACCCAATGTGGCCTGGGTTCGATTCCCAGACTCGGCGTCATATGTGGGTTGAGTTTGTTTGTTCTCCGAGTCTCTCCTCCGAGAGGTTTTTCCCCGGGTACTCAAATTTTCCTCCCTCCTCAAAAACCAATTTTTGATTTCAATTGATTCGAGTTAACTTGATATTAACTGTTGTTAGTATAGTTAAAGACATGATAATAATAATAATATTAACAATAATGACTCCTGGGTTCAAACCATTTACTATTTTATTATTATTTGGAGCCCCAAGATGACTGCCATGATGCAATAAAAAAAAATAATATATTTTTTTCAGCAATATACTCATCCACGTACAGTGTCCCGGTACGGGAGTGTCAGGGGAGCAATGAGGAAGGTTTTTACGACGATGTAATGCCACCGAAATGTGAACCAGCCTCAGAAAACAATGAGCCAATTGATAACGAACTTACTGTGGTGAAAATAACACAGGAAAGTTTCCATACGGGATCAGCTCAATCGAAGGTCCTTAACAACACAAAGAGCCGCGAAGTTGGTCTACATTGCTACCAGAACTATCCCAAGCGGCCTATGTACATTAATTTGCAGGAACTCCCAGTAAATGGTTCACTTGAAAACAACAGTGATTCGAAAGTCAGTTATTACAACTTACATTGAAAGCAGGCTGATTCAATGATGGGTAGATAAGGAGACTACAAGAACATGCACTAACTACAGCTGCAGATGGGCATGTCTTTAAAGCCGAAGGAAAGCTGCTTGGTTTTACTATCATCTCATTTATATAGAGGGCTTGAAATCTATGAAAATTAAACTTCGATGGCGGATTGTATGTCATACACTCTTTCTGTTCAAGTGCACAGAAGAATTTGACTTGGCATTCTAAGAAAAAAGAATTTTGGCTTGAAAATGGCGACCATCTCCGGTCCGCGTTATCTTGAATTTGTTGCTTCCTAAATAACTGTTAAAAATAAAGAGATTAACCTCAAACACACGTGACCCAAATTCTTTGATTGCTCATGACGTCACGGCGGCTAAGTTGGTGGAAAGTTGACTCTATCATTTTGCAAAACTTGAGCTACTTTTCTTCTATTGTTTTGGCACCAACATGGCCCTCTTATCACACGAGTCTAATCAAAAAATAGCCGAAACTTCGCAAATATGACGGGAGAAAAAAATGAAAGTCGATTTTGAAGGTGGAAAGTTTGTTTTGAGTGAAAACATTTGCATGAAATTGTGCCTTGCCAGTAGGATAAGAGAAATAAGAAAAAAAGAAAACAGAGAAATTACCATGGAAAAATTGTTTTAAAATACTTCAATGAAATAAATGTATATAGAAATGAAATAAATATCTAATTGTTGTCAGGTTTAAAGAAAGTTGAAGTCAACATCCAGAAACAAATTGAATGAAATTGACAAGTATAGGAAATCGTATCAACTCGTCACGTGTATTTTGTGATCTATGGCACGAGCGATGTTTTACAAGTTTTCAAAATGGCATGAGCCGCTAAGGCGAATGCAATTTGAAAACTTTCAAAACATCGTGAGTGACCATAATTCACGTAATATTCAAGCAAGTTCATGCGATTTTTGTGTAAGTGCACTACACACTATGTCACCGGGTTGTATGAGTGTAAGAGTGTAAAGGGTGTAAGAGTGTAAGTCCGTGGTGACAATAGGCCCGCAGCGCGTGCATAACTCACGAACATAAACATATCTGTTGAAAGCGTGCTCGAGTTTTAACAAAATGTGGGCCAAAATTGGCAAAAATTTGTGACCCTGATGAATAATAAAGCAAAACGATGGAATTACCTGATGATAAATAACCTAATCTAGAAGAGTAAACTTTGGACTTTGCAGAAACAATGGTCAACCTCAAGAGATGGGCGATCGTGATCTTTGTGTTGAATAGGCAATTTTCACGATGGCGTAATTTGACTACAACTACCGCAATTCAGTTTGTTTTTCTTTTCATATTTAAATTTTGTATTTCCAGTTGGGTAAAAATAACAATAGCTCTAATTAACATGAGACAAGCGAAACCTGAAGGATTCTGGTACTTGTAGTCAAATGTCCTATTCGCACATTTCTTGTCAATCTTTAAAACACTTGAAAGAGAAAAAACCAAACTAACAAAACAAAAACCCCTAGGCTTGCCATCATTTTGACACAGATGTATCCTTTGTTTCGCGGGTAAACATGCAAGGTATTGAAAACGGCGCCCTCTGAATTCGATGTCACTTTCGATTTTGCGATTTACTTGAGCAGCCAAAAGTACGATAGAAAAATGGAATGTAGCAAAAATCTCCCAAAATGTTTTTCGCCGATGGTAATTTTGTATATTCGTGGTTCAAGATTTATGTTGTTTTTACGTCGAAATGTTGTTGCTATAAATGCCAAAAATCATATTTCATTTTCGATCGACACTTCCTGAAAACTTGCTTCTGCTCCTCTTAAAAACTGTGTATCAATATTTATTTTGTATAAAGCAGGCTAACAAAATCTGTACCTTGCTTAGTTTGCATCTTTGAGCGTTAAAATAGAATTTTCGGTGCTATGTTTATGACACGGCAAGTCGTACATTTTGAGGTCGCTCATCCAGATACTAACCCCGCTTGACATTGATTGACTTCAGTGCAAATTTGTCTTGCAAAGGTGAGAAAAGCTCAGACACGCTTAAACTTGAGGTGCAAGGAAGGAAACTTTAAAATGATTAACATTTTACCCTCGAAGCCGATGTATCTCGATTCCCTTTTATTTTCTTCAATCTTTCTGGGTTTAGTATTTTACTAGTAACCACATGTATTGACAAGGCCCAGCTATTTACTGAAGACATCTACCGTGATACTTCTGTGGTCCCAAGACAATACCGTGTACAATTAGATCTACATATTACGCAAAGACAAACCTTGAATCTCCTGGAAAACAAAACACATCTCAATTGTCAACAGGACGCTCCGTGAGCATAATTTTTTCAAGTTGGGGGGTCCTAAAGACCATTTAAGGGGTCACACAGAAGTTATACCAGCAGAGGCCCTTTGGCTCACAGGTCCTCACACGTTCGTACGACAAAACAGATCCTTTTCTGAGGTTAAAAACCTGGCTACCGGCCTATGAATTAATTATTTGTCACAAAGAAGAAATTCCTGTCATCTTTAGAAAAAATAGACACGCATTGCTTACGTGTGGTAGTGAAGTAACGCAGCGATTTATTCCATAATGTCAACTGAGCTGCGTGTTGTCTTCCAGGAGATTCAAGTTGTCTTTGCGTAATATGTAGTTCTAACAGTGCAAGATATTGTTTTGGTATTGTCTATCATTGTAGTGCCATGGTAAAAGTGTTATGTAAATAGCCCCCCTGAGAAAACATGTGGTTACTGGCAAAGTACTGAACCCCGAAAGATTGAAAAAAATAAAGGGGAAGCGAGAAACATTGGCTTCTGGGCTGACATTTTGATCATTTTCAAGTTCCCTCACAACTTCTTTTCATCAGAAGTTTAAGCGTGCCCTCTAAGCATCTGACAGCTTCGTAATACCAAGGTTTACTAAATGTCCCTGTCCGACGGGGTTAGTATCTCGATGGGTGACCTGAAAATATACCCCATCGTAAAACAGAAGCATTGGACCGAAAATACTATTAACGCTAACAAATGCGAACTCAGCAAGGTACAGATTTTGTTAGCTTGCTTTATGCAAAACAAATATTGATGCAAAAGTAAATAAATATTGATACACAGCTTTCAGAAAGAGAAGAAGGAAGTTTCCAGGACGGTCGATCGAGAATAAAATATTTTCCGACATGAAAACAACATTAATTTTGAACCGTGAATATAGAATATAAAAAGTTACGATCAGAGACAAACATTTTGGGATAATTTTTGATAAGTTCAATTTTGTTATTCTACATTTGGCTGCACAAATAAATCGCAAAATCGAAAGTGACATCGCCGGAATTCAGCGGGCGCCGTGATTAAGTTACCGCGGCATGTTTACTCGCTAAACAGTGAAGCATCTGTGTCAAATGATGGCAAGATACCGGGTTTTTGGAAGTTTCTTTTTCTGTCAAGTGTTATAAAGTGTGACAATAAAGTGTGATAAAGTTACCGCGGCATGTTTACTCGCCAAACAGTGAAGCATCTGTGTCAAATGATGGCAAGATACCGGGTTTTTGGAAGTTTCTTTTTCTGTCAAGTGTTATAAAGTGTGACAATAAATGAGCGAATTTAAAACAAAGATCACAATCGCCCAACTCTTGAGGTTGACCATTGTTTCTGCAAAGTCAAAAATTTACTCTCCAAGACGAGGTTATTTATCACCACGTAATTCATCATTTTGGAAATAGCAGCTAATTTCTTATTCATCGGCGTCACAATTTTTTGCTGATTTTGGGGCTCGCTTCCAACAGACCTGTTTATTTTCGTGAACCCTTCCTGCTTACAGAGCACTACTAAAAAAAATCCTTTCGTATCACATTTCAAGCCAGGAATTTATTACGCAACATGATATTAAAATTCACAAAGGCAGAAAATATCACGAAATCCTTTTCGAGCGAAAAATATATTGAACCAAACAACATATTTGCTTTTGGAAGCAAAAAAACCCTTGCTATTTCAATTTCGTGCGTGCAAACAGACACAATCCGTGTCACAACGCATATGCAATTAAATAAATTTCTGACAGTTCACACATCGAACCCTTTTCGAAAGAACCTTGACCGTAAATAATGAAGCACAAAAGAGACAACAAGCTTTCATTCAAATAATACTTCATTGTCACATTTCCATTTTTTTACCTTTGCAGAGTTGAGTACAAAATACCGGTAAGATGCGACTTGAGTAACCACTGTGATGAATTCAAGGCGTTCGATTCCTTCAAAGTTTGTTAAATCCATCAAAAAATTGCCATTTGATTTCAGTGTTTTACATAATACTAAGCTAGTAAAATATAAGAAAGAAAGCTCACTTGATATCCAAAAAATGAAATTCTGGTCGAAGATCATTACTCGTCGCTTTAAAGATTCCAGATATTTGTTTCAGCGCCTTTCCTCTTCATGGATTGCACTTGAAATATTTCAAGTGCAATCCATTTGACAAGCGTGCAATATAACTAAATATAAGCACTAATCAAAGATTATGAATTTAATAAGTTAAACAGATATATTCTGCAATTATCCTAATGATTCACTCAAACAGGTCTTTAAGTTTAAAAATGGAAAAAGTGTAGTCGGAGATGTCATAAGTTCTAAAAAGTCAAAGGCAAACCTTTTTTTCCTTATAACTTAGGTCTTTAAGTTTGCTGCCACAAATAGCATGTGATAATTTTGAGTGATACAAGTTATCACTTTCGACAATTTCTTTGCCAGTTTCAGAGTTTTCTTAGTCAGTTGGTAGTTTATTTCACACATCTTTCCGTTAATAAAATTTTACACCACGCATTTCCCTGTTAGAAGTCATTTTTGAACGGCTTAGTTAAAAAACATAGTTTTCATACCAAGGCTAGACAGATGTCATCAAGATGTACTCAGCCAATAACAGCCCTGCTGCGGCGTATGTATTCAGCATTTAGACTGAGTAAAGCGCAAAACGTCTGGGATATTTGATTGCTGGAAAGAAACTTTGGACGTGTATGCTGAATAATAGATTATCGATTAAAACGGCAAGAGGATTGTATTTTGCAAATCCGAAAAAAGTCCTCACGCTGACAGAGAAGATATACAAGTCCTACATTTCAGTGGCAATCGGATCAAGGCGTGCCATAATCATTCGGTTGATTGGTGAGAAACGTTTCGTACAGTCGCATCTGAAATGAAGCTTGAAGCATCGATACTTTTGGTTTTCCAGCTTCATGTTTTCGTTATAAGAGCTCAATTTATGCAGATTTCCAGACCAAGTAGTGGCGTGGACACTTTTAACCTGCCACCTTGGATGTGTAGTGATACTCGGTTTAGTTGTAGTTCATTCAATGCGGTGGGGCAGAACCGTAGCTGTTCTTGTCAGTGTTCCATACCAAGATCAACTTTCTCATTCCTTAACAACCGATGGGTGTGCATGGGGAACAACCAAACTCGAGATCACATTCAACAAGGTAATTTATTTGGTTACGTTTCCTCCCATGCAATAATTTCAGGTTTCAGTCCCAGAAAGGTGAGCCCCACAAATTTCGGCTATACGGTCGACCTTGGATAAACGGACAAAATAACAAATCACAATTTTACAATGTAACTTCTTGCCTTTTCTTCTGGGGTTGAAACAGCAGACATTCAAAAGAAAAACGTTGACTTAAAAACTTTTCCACCAAGGCGTTAAACAAATTGGCTGCTTCAGCCAGAGTAAACAGACTCTGCTTCAGCCAAGGAGAGGCTTTGTTAAATTTACCCTGGTGAAAAACCTCAGAGGATCTTTGAAGATCTTCAAGGATCCTTGGTAGATCTATGAGATTCTTCAAAGGATCCTCGCAAAAACCTTTCCTATTTCTTGCAAAGGTCGTCAAAAGATGCTTGAAGAAACTCTGAAATTGATTGCAATAATTTAAGGTTTCAAGGTTTCAAGGTTTTATTTGCCATGATTACATATAATGTATCCGATTTATTAATCATTAATGAAAATACAAAAAATTGTAAAAAAGGCGAGGAAGCCCATAAAGAAACTATAAGAGCTTATGGAGCTATGGGCTTCCTCAAATCAGACTCGGAAATTAAGTTTAAGATAGCACTGGGAAGTAATACAATATATTGTTTAAAAAGACGAAAGAGTGCACACCCACACACACACACATTTATCCACAAAAATACAAAAGCGTAAATACCTCGAAGAATTTGATGCTACTAACGATAAAGAAGAAATCTTTTGAGGTTTTTGCAAAACTGAGCGGTAGATCCAGATAACTTAATTTGACTATCAAGAGAATTGGAAAATGTAGGGCCTTGGAAGCGGATTAGAAATTTTCGTATACTAATTCGAACTAATGGAATATAAAAATTGCAATTGGATGAGTTTCTAGTATTATAAGGATGAATATAATTAGCCAGCGTAAACATGTCATTAAATGAATTCGGAAGTAAACCTATAGAGAAGAAAAACATAAACTTGCCTAAATGAAACAAAACAACATCACTGAATTTTAAAACTTCGAGATCTCGAAAAATAGGATCTGTATGGGAATCAAAGGGAACTTTATCAACAATTCTAATCGCTTTTTTTCTGGAAAGTAACTATTCTTTTTAAGTTAGAATTATAAGTCAATGCCCACACAGAAACGCAGTAAATTAAGTCTGGATAAATTAATCTATAATACAAAATACGAAGAGAGGCTGTAGAAAGGCAAAAACTTGACCTGTACAGGATACCAATGGACTTTGAAATTTAAGATGTGAGGTTTCCAAGTCAAATTTTCATCAATAACTACACCCATTTATTCCCTCTAAGGATCCCTCTTTAAAAGGCCCTTAAGGTGATATTATATAAACTATTATACTTATTTGAATTGGCATCATGAAGCTCTCGGAAGGGTACTAAAACAGAAATGAAACCCAGCAAAGAATTCTTTTACCATTAGTTTGTCACTTTGTTGTCATTTGTGAACGAAATACTCTGATTGGAATTTATATCAAAAATTACCTTACTGTGGTATGTAAAGTAATAGCGGGGACTGGGTTAATTACAGGTTTAAAGGTAGTCTAATGACTGAAATTGTTTAGACAGTCACAATCTTTAAGATGTTGATAAGAATATTTGAAGATCTTCAAGAATCTTGGCTATGATCTATCCTCAGTTTCCAAGGTTTTCGAGGACTCAAGCAAAAATCCTGAAGTTTTTTTAAGGATCTTCAAAGCTCCTCAAAAGATTTTCACCACGGTATACTCCACAAGTCGAATAGTTAACGGTTGCAAAGAGTAATTCCTTTTGCATTTTTTTTTTGTGTTGGGCATTCCGTAAGTCTAGTTTGTTAGAAGGGATCAGAGTTTGTTCAAACCCATAGTTTCCACCAGAAGAGGATAATTAGATACTGAGGTCAAGTTCTCCACCCTGAAAGTGCAACTATCGCGTTAAACAACTTGAAGACCTTTCGTGCAGGAATTCTCGATTTCCTCATTTGCGTAAGAGAGACTTAAATGCTCCGACTGGCCAATACGTTGTTTTGGCAACAAAGACAAAAACACTTACCTTACTGTCACTTATAAATTCAAAACGTGGACGATCAATTTGTTTAAGAAACTCTGGGTGTCGACGACATTTTTTAATCGTAGTATCATCAGTAATTATTTTTTCATTAAACAAATTATAAACCGAGTTGATTAATTTTAAAATTAATTTATGCTCGGAAGTTGTTACATCGATTTCTCTCAATGCATTCAGTTACATTCACCCACTTTCACGCTTGATTAAAAAATCAACTTGTATCTGTATTTTTTGAAAACTTCTAACGTTTGATTGCCCGAGCCGGAGTATTGCTCAGTTCTGAATTCAAACTTTTTAGGTGAAAACATAATGAAAATTGAATTGTTCAAAATGTCTTATAATTTCTTAGCTTCGTTACGAAAGTATGCAGATCACAAATTACGGCAATGTCAGTTCCCCCAAAACAACTTCTTCATTACCAATATTTTTAATTACCTTATGATACGAGGTTTCCTTTGAAAAACAAAAGACAACTGACCCTTTCTGGCGGCTTGCGATGTGTCAGCAACAAAACTGAAATTGAAACATTGGGTAGCTATCTTGAACTAAATTCAACACAAATCGATGAGGATGGACCTTTGTCACCCCGCGGCCATGCTGTTCAAAGAAAATAGAGTTTGTACCCCAAGCCTCTAGTTGATGTGTTTGGAAGCGAGTTGAGGGGGCGCCAAAAAATAGTTTTCAGTCCCTTGGCTCTCAAAATGGTCGCCATCTGAAAAAGGACCATTGCCAGAAACAAATGTTGAGCGTGGTGACAAAGCTTGGATTTGCACTCAATGTCGCAAAACACTACTTCCTTGTTTTTGAAGACTTTCACATCACACACAATTTGTGTATGTAAGATATCACACATATGAACAGTTAATTCGCACGAACAAAGTAGCAAGGGTTTCTCTGCAACTGTACTTGATGCGCGGAGACTTGGAGAAGGTGAAACCCGCTCTGATCCAATGTTTCGGCTTTTCTCAGATTCATACACCCGTAGCTATAAATAATTAAAAACAGAGCAAAGAGGAAGGGTGGGGTAGGGATAAACGGCGTACTGCATACCAGCCTTCACTGATACCTGCTTCAACACAGACAGAACGAAAACAATTATCAAGTAAAATGACTTTTTCTACCCCTTATCCTTTAAACGATTTATTATTCTTGTTAAAACAAGTTCTCGCTTCGGTAGCAGCCCACTAAGTAGAAGTAGAAGTGGTAGTGGTAGTGGTAGGAATATTAATATTACCCAAACTATATAGGAAACATTCGGCAATGGACAACTCGTAACAAGCGTAAAATATGAGGAGGGTATTTTTCAAGCAGCACCAAAACGCACCAACCGCGAAAAAAAGCAAACGTTTAT
>NC_090875.1:27711979-27718554 GCF_036669935.1 Montipora foliosa
TTTGAGGTATAACTGCAAGTGCATTCGCCTCGAGTAAGCCGATCGTTTTTAATTCAGGAAACTCCAAAGAGCGAAACGTTTTTCCTTTGTCCTGCAAATTTTTGTCTGATTATAGGCACTATTATACGTCAGTAAGCACACCTTTCACAACATCTTAATAGGGTCGTTTATACGAGAGAAAATAATACACGAAAGGAACTATTTATACGAGTATAAACTCCCAGGCCAGGATAAGCCGCGGACAATGGAACCGGTCTTATCCAAAAGATCATCATCATTATCATCATCATCATCATCATCAACTTTGTTTATACACGACATCTTATCACAATAAAAGTGGTCTATTTTGGAATAGTGTCTAACTACAATCTACGACGTTTAATACAGATTTATCACATTAATTTGTTTCTTACATAAACGTAACTTCGGATTTTAACCGTTAAAAGGTTTTAAAAATAACAATCTTTTCGTTTGAGTGAGGTCTTGAAGTCTCTTAGGGTAGACTGAGTTCTTAAAATTGGGGAAAGTCTTCTCCACAGAACTGATCCTCGCTACTGTAAGCTCCCTTTTCCAAACTCTGTTTTGGGTCTAGGGATGTTAAAGTTAATTTAATAGCATCCCTGTTTTGTAATTTTTGGATTTTATCT
Organism: Montipora foliosa; assembly: GCF_036669935.1. Classification (NCBI taxonomy): domain Eukaryota; kingdom Metazoa; phylum Cnidaria; class Anthozoa; order Scleractinia; family Acroporidae; genus Montipora; species Montipora foliosa. The sequence goes on from NC_090875.1 coordinate 27,712,627, forward strand.
GCTAGTCCTATCCCAATATTCCCCCATACCGTACTACAATAATTGAAGTATGGCATTGCTAATACATTGTATATATTCATTCTTGCATCAAATGGAATGAAGGGTGATGACGCGTTTCAAAATTTTACGATCACCAGATATTTTTTTATAATAAATTTAATATGGGAGTACCATTTAAGTGATTCATCTATGTTGACTCCCAGATAGTTATCTTCTACTACCTTAACTATTGGGGTATTGTTAACTTTAAAAGTTAGTTTGTTGGCAGAAAGCATAATTGGATTTGATTCATACCATAGTTCCATGCCCTTGAGAGCTTTGAACACAAGAAGGCCCATGTCTCTTCGGAGCTTGAAATGGAGTGCCTGTGGTTTTGCTCAGTTCCAGTCAAAGAGCTCTGGAACGCTCGCCAAATTCGTAAGTCTCGACACGATACAGTGAATCAATGACAGGCCAGATTCATTTTATTATCTCCCTGAACTACACACGCCGGGGTTACTGACCTTACTGACCAGTTTTTTTGAAGGAACAATGTATTTAAGACATACATTTGAACTGCGTGAATGAAAAAAAGTTAAGTATTGTCTTTAATACATTGTTCCTTCACCATATAATCGATGGGTTCAGTTATACGAGCTGACCAGCGCCCAGTTGGCTTGAGAGCTCAAATTGTATCGGGGGGTCCAAATTCGCTGGGACACCGGTATCGCAGACGTTCACGAGTTTGAATTCTGTTCAAGCCTAAAACATTTCAGGCTTTCCTTTCGTTACAGCTAAAGTAGCGTTGATTATTAACTGCGATGATCAGCATCTTAGCTTGATTCTCTCCGCAGCCCAAACATATATGGCTTTCATATATAAACTGTTGTCGTGCAACATTGAGTTAGACAAATCGCCTCATCGATGTCGTACTGTAGGTTTTCATTCGTCGCTTGAAGGTGCCTAAGTACACTTGAACCTTATGGTTTTTAAGTAAAGGCAAAATAATGTCTTTGTTCTCAAAGCCTCTAAAAACTAACACTGAATAAAGCTTTCTTCGCTATCCCCGTCTTTTTCTCCCAAATCAAAGTCGCCATATTTTTAAGCTACCGAAAACCCGCACATATGTAGAATCATTTCCGCGTGATGACACTTCCACCATGATGTTTTTTGTTTTGTGCCGTGACACCTATGGGCCACCGTAGAAATCAATCTTCGTTCAAAAACATCCAACATCAATGCAACTTGGTGGCCAATCGAGTGTAACATGTTGGATTCAACAATGTTGGATGACGTTGCACCAACATGTTTGGATCCGTTCGGCCGCCTTAAGTTAATTTTCGATTTTTTACCTATCCATATTCATCTCCTTTTGGAGTTCATTTTAATTTGTCGTCATCATTTTCTACTTTTCTGCGTCCATGCGTCCGAGGTACTGAATGATTAGACGACATTCAATAAGTCCATTAATAATTCATGGTAAAACAGCCTTTCAGGTTACCGATAAAAGGTCCACGTGCATGAGCTTTAAAAACCAATAATACATTCCTCATTAGAGTTCTTTATATAAAGCATACTAATTAACAATTATTCCATGAGCGCGCGTTTGGATATGAGATGATAGGATAGCCAACGAGGCGCGTAGCGCCGAGTTGGCTATAAACCATCTCATATCCAACAAGCGCGAGTGGAATAATTGCTTTATTAAAAACGCCCCCAAAATATAAAAAACTAGACTACAATAAAAAAATAAGGCCCAAAACATCACGCATATGCTTGCCGTGTTGGTAGATCATGGTATAATGGCTCATAACCCATGATGGCTTAGCCAATCAAAACTCTCGAATTGCATTATCCAATGATCCAGTTTTTAATAATAAGGCATAGCTTGTTTTTCTTGTATGCTCCTCTCGCAATTTGAACCTTTTTTCGGACTTCAAAGGGACAAGCTTTTTGTGGAGTGTTTCTGAAGCCGTTCAATAAACTCGCGGGTCGTGTTTTATCGGGCCTAAAATCACTGGGTTTCGCCTCATGGTTTAAAACCGGATAAAACACTCCTTTTCGTTTTTTATCAGTACATTATGAAGGCGATGATGATAACCTTGTTCTTGATTGTTGATGAAGAACATAATAATGATGAAAATGATGATGATGATGATGATGACGACGAGAATTGTGACTGATGACTGATGGCTATAGCGATGAAAAAAAATGTAAAACGCGTAAATCTAATTGATTATATTAAAATGGTAAGCCTAACAAATCAATGGCGACTTTGCTAATGAGAATGGTTGCTAGATATCACTCGAAGTCTGTGGCAGTGAGGGGAATTCAAATTGGGAGGGTGGAAAGTGGGCTAGAAAAAAGAGCCCCGTCAAACTAAATAAAAGTACAGACCTTATGGTCATGTTTTGATTGTAATTATTTCTTTATCACAGATTAATAACTGGTGTGGATGGCAGCAATTATACTTCGAGGAAAAATCCCAATTTGTACATTGAATGCAGTACACTGTTGACGATTAAATATCAGTTTAGTGACCACCAGTTACTGTTTGGTGTTTAAACTACAAGGAACAGAATCGTGTAAGTTCGCTTTTTGGCTTCATCGTAGAGTAAAAAGGGGACTTAAACAAATAAAACAAAAAAATACATCTTATTAAATCAATCAATCAATCAATCAATTGATCAATCAATCAATCACCAAGAGAAAATGAGGGGACAGAGAAGGAGGCTCCCGGTCCAGCCTTGGCATATGTCATGTCTACGAAAGTTATTTTTAGAAGAGCGGAAGTCTTTGTTCTAGCGGAAGTCTGTATTCCTAACGTCCGCATGCAGGCCAACCTCGATCTGATGTTTGAAAGAAAATAAATATTCATTAGCCTTCCACGTGCGCCGCCATTTCTCTCTTCACTAAGAACCTGAGAGCGATACAAGACTGCATGCGGACGTCTCGGAAGACAGACTTCCGCTAGAACAAAGACTTCCGCTCGTCTAAAAATAACTTTCGTGGACATGACATATCCCGACCAACGACCTGAGCCTCCGTCTCTTTCCCCTCATTTTCTCTTGCAATCACTCACTAACTTGGCAAATCAATTAATCGATCAATCAATCAATTAATCAATAACTCACTCAACTCAATCAATTAATCAATTGATCAATCAATGAATCAATGAATCAATGAATCAGTATTCAGTCGCTCATCAATCAATCACTCAATCAATAACTCAGTTACTCACTCACTCACTCACTCACTCAATCAATCAAACAATCAATCAATCAATCAATCAATCGGAAAAAATCAATCAATCGAATGACAAGTTAGAGAAAAAAAACAATTTACTTCATAAGTTCATGTTTTTACAGCTGATAAACCGAAGAAATCGTCTTTTTGTTTTCACACGTCCCCTTCCTCCCGTGTAGCTTTAGGTCGGTAGAGCAACTGGGATCTAAAGTTTGAGGTCGTAGGTTCGCTTTTCTCTGTCCGTTAGCGTATGGCCTCACTGTAATTTCTGGTCATTAATAATATGATTACTATATAGTAAAGATAGCTTTTAATATAATAATATAATACTAAGAGTATGAAACTTGATTTTCAGTAAAATACAGTTGCTCAATACATAGAAGTAGACAGGAAATTGCTAGCTTAATTTTTTTTTTTATTTCCACAAAATGTTACTATATATATATAATAGTGTTGAGAAGAAGAAAGGTGTAGCCGATCACCTCGATAGATAATGCTTAATACTGAGGAAATAAACTTTCGTTGAGGCATATGTTGGTTTTCTAATGCGGTTTTATTACTTCAAAACGTTGTCGCCGTTTTAAGAGCTTCGTCATTGAATGAAAGATTTATTGACGTTACAAGATTTGCTTTTAATGTAACACTTTAGTACACATGATGTGGACAAAGTCAAGGCTCATTCTAATGTTTGATTGGTGTTATATATAGTATTTAGAGCTCGCCCCATTGCAAACCATTCATGAGGTTCTCATGCTTGCGGATTATTCGTAAGCGACTTCAATGTATTTTACGCGTAGCGGATGTCGTGATGTTTCCTGTGGAGGATTCCCCAAATAGATTTATCTTTGGCAATAGATGGTTTGTTATGGTTGATCAAGATGTGAATAAACCGTCTGTTTTTCAACCATTCTGAATATGTTCGTGTATCTGGAGTTCCCACCATTGTACTAAGTTTTACATAAAGCACATCTTGTACTCATACATCTTCATATCACTGGACCGAAAGCTCTAAACAGGCCGAAAACGTTTGAAGTATCAAACCGATTAGAAACACATATGCCTCAAGAAGTTATTTCCCTTATTAACAATATATAATCGGGTACTACTATTATAGCATATGCTACTATATATGGTGGCATATGCATAATATAGGTGGTTAGCCCGGGGCTCCCCGGCGTTTCTATCATTCAGGGAACAGGCCCTACAGATCGGATCATCAACAAATCATCTCTCTGATTGCTCTGTTTCCCGGCAGGGTTGTCGTGATGGTGGCAGGTGGGTTAGCAGCAGGACCATGAGCATTTTAATCCAGGGAACGCGGTGTTCGATTCCCACTCACGCGCATCATGGGTGTCTTTCATTTAAAATGGATCAGTCATGTATTTCGATACTGGCTCGACTTGACTACATTCGTTGGATTTCCCAGTTTCCTTCATTCTAAATTATAAATTGGTATTTCTGGTAGCCTGTGAATCTTCTTGGCGGATGATCCGATGTAGGGTCCGGTTACCCTGATAATTATGAAAACGGCCGGGGCGCCCCGCGGCTAACTAACATTCACCTCTCTGATATGCAACTCTGTTTCCAGCAGGGTTGTCCGTGATGGTTGCAGTGGGTCTTAGCACACCTGACATGTAATCCAGGGAACGCGGGTTCGTATTCGAAGGAGAGCCACTCACGGCATATGGTGTTTGTTTTTTTGTTTCATTCACAATGGATCAGTCAGTATTTCGTACTGGCTCGTAGACTACATCGTTGGGACTTTCCAGTTCTTGCAATTCTAAAAATATAATAATAGTTTAATATGATTAATATTATAATTCTATTCTATATAGTATAAAATATCACACACACACGCTAATGAGAGACAAACACTCGTTTAAAAAGTGTTCACTTCAGTTTTTTACTTGTTCTATTTACAGTATTTATATTTATAGGTCCAGTTAACGCGCCCACAATGTGTCAATTGGTCTCCACCACATCTTGGCCAACGAAGCACAAACGCGCGTTACTGAATCACCGCAACTGATCCAAAGACCTCACACGAGAAAAGATGCCAGCAAACATCGTTGCGGTTGACAATAACACACCCAAACCTTCCATATGAAGAAGCAGTACAACAGTCCTCAACTTCCTTGACATTGAAAGTTTCTAGTAGTACAGAAATGTTCGAATGTCTCTTCAAAGGAATCCCACAGTATTAAGACCCAATTTCAACCGACTTGCACTACAGTTCCTCAAGGGCTAAATCAAAGTTGTTCCGCCAAAAGAAGCATCCTGGAAGTTTCTGTATTTATCCAACAATCTCACCGGCCTCAACAAAAAGAAGTTATTGTCATTTTCCCGACAACGTCCAACGCTGCACTCCCAAGAGTAGAAGTCTCAGTGCAAAGTCATCAAAACTGTTTTCAGTGAGTTTTATCACGACTACTAAGAGCACCAACTCCTTAAGTATATTGCTATATTTACATTGTTTATCCCACCTCTTTAATTGAAAACATGAGTTTGGGGCCCTCCACCTATAAAACTAACCTGTGTTGACGTCTGGTAATTTTACAGAAAAGAGTGTTGAGTATCATTTACAAATATCCCATTTTTTTGAATGCTCACTTTTCTGAACCCTTAATTTTAAGGAACCTTGAAATCTTAAAAAATCCACGATCTTCCAAATGTTAACAAACTTGGATTGGGCCCATTTATGTT
>NC_090875.1:27725643-27788143 GCF_036669935.1 Montipora foliosa
TTTGTGCCTTTACAACGCAGCCATATGCCTACGTTGGAGACCTCACGATATGCTGGATGTCTTAGGTGTACGGAAAAGAACCTAAGAAATTCGAAGGTCATGGGATGTTTTGAAGCTGGGATTTTTTATCCCAGCGTCTTTAAGAGGTCATCTTGCGAACGTCTGATGCTCCATATATGAAGTTCTATTATGTCTTAATTGTCAAGTCTCTTCTCGTCTTGAAAAGAGTTGAAGAAACATATGTTGCAAGTAGTATTAAATTAAAATCTGCATTCTTCACAGGATGCCACTTCGTCCACGAAGTGAAAGCCAAGAGACAAAGGTACGTAAAAAAAGAAAGATTATAGTTCTTAGATTTATCGTTTCCTCTATAGAAGTGAAATGCTTCTCAAATTAAGGCAACATGCAGGCACGATGCATACTACAGCTATTGCTTTTGCATAATCTGCCGTCTTCAGTTCCATTGAGCCAGGCTTGCATTGACTTGTTATCTGTATTTTTTGTAGATTTCCGTCATAAGCCCGACAACAAACTCGCCTTCAGATGAGGATGACACAATCAGAAGATCGCGTAAGTTGTCCTCATCCTCCACCTTTCGTCGTAGCTGTTGCCATAGCGACATACCTTAAGCCCACTGTCTGTAGAATAGCATCTCTCGTAACCTGCTATTGTTTGGCATTGTAAGCAGCTTCTAATGTTTTTAAGACTAACTCATTGTTTCATTAATATACTCGTTTGTTTTTGACTTGGGTATCGATCGAGCCAATCACATTATTTGCTACGAGAGCTGCTACAGGACATCCCACTCCAACACCATCTTGGTGCTTCATATTCAGTTAAATTTCGTCGTCAAGTTTCTTTTTATTCCAATTGTTGCTCTTTCCAAGTTTTCATATTTCTAATAGCACCATATTGAAATCCCGTCTACTACTGAAGACCAGGTGATCTGCCTCTTAATAATCATCCCTATGACTTCCAGGAGTGAGTGATCGATCGGTACGTAAATATCTGCACCATTTCAAATAAAATGTCTGTACGCTAGACAGGTATATGACACCAAATTCTCATTACTAACCGATAGAGAAATCCATGGTACTAGTTGGGAGAATGTACGTTTCGATCGTGGGAAAGAAAGGGTTTCGAAACTAAATCATTTTGCTGGCTAAATTTAATCAATACTTTCACTCTTTCTCGAACAAACAGCTTTGTTTGTGCAAGACTATGGGATTCCTTAATGGGAAGATCAAGAGGACAAGGGTCCCGTATACGCAGTCATCGAATTCCCAGAAAAGCACTCGAAAGACGAAAAAAAGGAGCCATTCTATTGTGTCGTGGAAGAGGCAGCACTGATTGACAAACAAACGGGAAGCAGTGGTGCCTCAAAAAATCCCAAATCCGAAAAACATTTTAATGAGGATCACATTTATGCAAAAGTGAAAAATAAAAAGAAACGACCAATTGAGAATTCCTTGAAGTTGCCCGACTTCATTAATTTGAAGGAAAACAGTCACTGTGGCAGTTCGGAAGATGAAACTGGACCTGTTCTAGAGATTCTGGGACCTTACGTGCGAGGAGCACAGGAACCAGATCTACCTGAGTTTACACCTGAAAAACCAGTGTATTTTACTTTGGAGGAATGTTTTTTCGGATACATTTAGGCGAACTAACGACGACCTAGAGTGTGGAGATGGACCAATTTTCAGACTTGTGGGCGGCCCGGATCAATATCGGGCCATTTGCACTGAAGCGCTTGTTTACTACACCTTAAATGAATTCTGAACAGGATGAAGAAAATGACAATAGTTCCAAGTTTACCATTGGACAAGTCTTTGATGAGTTGGAGGAACGCTTTCTCAACAAGGATGGTGAACCCGGGAGCACCAATCCAGAAAGACCAGAACCTATTCCCGAAAAGAGCTATACGGGTCGACAACTCGCAAATGCTTCTGAGCCGGTGTACAACTTTTTGGAGGAGCTTTTTCCAAAAGGCACTCCTACTTTTAGCCGAGGAACGATACGTAATGAAGATGGCCCGATCTACTTCCATTTGAGGCGACTAAAATCCAATCACTCTAAAGCAACCAGAATTCAGCCCAAATGGAGAGATGTGGAAGACGAAAATCCGACAGGAGCAGACGGAAATAAAAAGACTAATCCGTCTACACAAGAGCGCCAGCGTTTTATACCTTGGAAAGGTCTGATTCTGATAAACAGAATGACAGCAATGACATGTTTACGATTGAAGAGGCTTTTGATCAATTGCAGGACCGATACCTAAAAAAACCCCGAAGAAGCCAAGAACGCCTCTTTAGAGAGACCAGGACTCGTTCCTCAGGCTCGTTCTTCGAATGAGAAAGGTACGGGTGATTCTGAAGGCACAGGCGAACCAGGAAATAAGGTGCTTGGTGAAAAAGAAGCTGTTCCATTTCAGCTGCTATCCAACCACGACGGCCCAGTTTATTTGCATTTGAGACGGTTAAAATCCAACCATTCCAAAGCAACGAGAATTCGTCCTCACTTGGAAAACGAAGGGAAGTGTGGCGACAAAGAAGGGCAAGATAACACAGATAAGGGACATTATGAAAACGTTCCCATTTACGCGCGAGCTCCAGTTTTTTACACCTTAAAAGGTCCGGAATTGAAAAGCAGAACAACAATAACACTTTGGTTACAAATTGAACAAGCGTTCGATGAGCTTAAGGACCGTTACTTTGAAAAGCCCGAGGGAGCACGAAACAGTGACCCAAAAAACTCAAGCGTCCAGCTCCAGAAAGATTATTTGGATAGCGAGCAAACAAAGAATTCAATAGCTGAACCCAAACCAATGCTAAACCTTTTGGAACAAGTTCGTGGTCAAGGAACTTCTAAATTTCAATCCTTATCCGACCATGATGGTCCGGTTTACCTTCACTTGAGGCGTTTGAAATCCAACCATTCCAAAGCAACGAGAATTCGTCCTCACTTGGAAAACGAAGGGGAGTGTGGCAGCAAAGAAGGGCAAGATAACACAGATCAAGGACATTATGAAAACATTCCCATTTACGCGCGAGCTCCAGTTTTTTACACCTTAAAAAAGCCCGGAACTGAAAAGCAGAACAACAATAACACTTTGGTTACAATTGAACAAGCGTTCGATGAGCTTAAGGACCGTTACTTTGAAAAGCCCGAGGGAGCACGAAACAGTGACCCAAAAAACTCAAGCGTCCATCTCCAGAAAGATTATTTGGATAGCGAGAAAACAAAGAATGCAATAGCTGAACCGGAACCAATGCTAAACCTTTTGGAACAAGTTCGTGGTCAAGGAACTTCTAAATTTCAATCATTATCCGACCATGATGGTCCGGTTTACCTTCACTTGAAGCGTTTGAAATCCAACCATTCCAAGGCAACCAGAATTCGTCCAAGACTGGAAGGTGAATCCGAGTGTTCCGCTGTGAGGGACCAAACTCGAAAACGCGCGGATGACGATGGAGGGAGGGATCCAATTTACGCTCGTGCGCCAGTTTTTTACACCTTGGAAAGGTCTGGGTCTGATAAACAAGCTAAGGAAAACAACCTGTTTACAATTGAACAAGCCTTTGACCAATTGGAAGACCGTTACCTTAAAAACCAGGAAGAAGCTGAGAACTCCTCATTAGAGGGCCAAGCCTTACGCTAAAGTCACGCTGTTTGGATAGGAGAGGAGCGAACTACTCGGCAGGCACAAGCGAACCAGTGCTTAACAACATCTTTGACGAAGTTTGTGGCAAAGAAATTCAAACATTTTCACCGATATCAAACTACAGAGGCCCGATTTATTTCAATCTGAGGCGTTTAAAGTCTAATCATTCCAAAGCAACAAGAATTCAGTCTGAATGGGAAGATGAGCCGGTGTATAGCGTAATTGAAGAGCAATACCTTAAAGGCAGTGAGGGAAAAGATACCTCAAAAGAAGAGCCAATTTATTTAACGCTGGAGGAATTGTGTTCTGACACCCTCAAAAGGGACACAAGTGATAATCAAGATGACGATGAACTAGATGACGACATTTTCGTGGCACGTTATCTTGAAAGCACAGAGGATGCTGACTCCTCGGCGAGGCCAGTGTTTTACTCTTTGGATACATTTCGTACCAAGAAGTTCGAACGGACATCCAGCAATGAGTCTCAATGCTAAAATAAACGAAAAGAACTCGTAGCAAGCCTGACTTGCATCACCATGGCATCACTCGTGATATCAGAGTGATTTGGATAGATGCAAAACTTTGCTTCGATTCAATTTTTTTTTAGGACGAACTTTCTAAAGCCAGTTCTAAGAAAAGTGGTCTGAAAAATGATGACCCATCCGTCTAGATTTTGCACAGAAGAGCCAAAAAATTACAAAAAAGTGACAGCCCGGTATTTAAGTAACCAAAACGTTTTGTAGGAGATACGTGAAACTTTAAAATGAATAACCAAGTAGAGTTATACGAAATAAATATCAAAAAGCGTCAGTAGTATTTAAAAAGAATCGCAGCTATTTCGGGTGTAGAACCGTTCTTCAGTGTGAAGAAAGCCGTTCTTTCTTCGGCTTCGTTCACGAATTTCTTCTCAATGAAGAAGGGTTCTGCGCCCGAAACGCCTTAGTTCCAAGAGAGTGAATTGGACAGAGAGGCGAAGAAATGATTGTGTCAGGAGAGAAGTAGATGTAACCTTTGAGCACAGAATGCTAGATGAAGCAGACAAAATGACCACTGAAGGTAAAGAGGTACATGGCAACTGTAGAAGGAAAGGAAACCACGCTGGTTCCAAGAGGAACACCTAAAAGGGAAGTCGGATTTCTCGAAAACAAAATGTACAGGGCCATACTATGAAAATTTAAAAATAGGGTTAGGGTTAGGGTTAGGGTTTTTGTTCTAATTAATTACGTTTAAGTACTTTCCATCATATACAAAATAAAATCGCTTGAAAGAATAGAAATATTTTGCTCGCAAATTTGGGGCTGTCACACAAAAGAATCCCGAACTTTGACAATGTCTTATTTTAACGGTCTATGCGTCATTGTACATAGACGCAAAAAAAAAAACAAAAAACAAAAAATGGATGTAGATGAATGCTTTACGATGTAGTTTCTACTACTGAAATATAAAAAAAATAGTTTCTACTGCTGAAGTAGTAATAGACAAAAACATTAAAAAAATCCTTGCCCCAAGAACAAACTTGTAAAAGCAGATATTTTGCTGTATAGGTAAACTGACGTCGACAGGCGGGGCTAAATGCGATGCATGTTGCTTCAGTACGATAACCTCCCCTCTACTTTCCTAAATAGTTGAGATTTGGATTAAGGTTGTTTTTAAAAAAAATAAAAATCAAGTACAGAAGGGAACTGACGAGCCATACATGCCAGTCAATTTCATTGTGAAAAGAAAATGGATGAATATATAAAAGCTTAATTATTTAACTAGCAATTTGCTAACTAACTAACTAAATAAATAACTAACTAACAACCTCTCTAACTAACTGCTGATTTTAGCCCAGGTGGTATATGGGCGCTCAGGGTCGAAGACCTTTTCAGCTGTAATTTGGGAAGAAATATACTTTTTCCGAAAAAAGCACGCCCACTTGAAATACTTGCCTAGGAATCTCAAATTATAATATACAAATTTATTTTGAGAAGGGAACAAACTGTGGAGCGGATATCCACTCACTCCACTCACCGATAAATGAAACTATATTAAAACGAAAAGAAGTTAGTCTTGAATTCAGTTTTGCTCTTTTTGGTTAACGGAAATGCATTAAACTGGCCAACTACTTTTTCTTCCTTGTCCACTGACTGCTCAACCAATCTCATCGCTATTGTTAAATTCCCAAGGAACTAAATTCTTTGATTGGGATGAAACTTAATAAATGAAACTATATTATGACGAAAACAAGTTAGAGTCTTGAATTCAGATTCTTTCTTTGCGGTTAAGGAAAACGCATCAAAAGCAATCCTACCAAGCATTTTATTAAAAAAATTGATGATCCTTTTTTGTCCTAAAAAATAGAAACCGCTTTCCTTCCAGGATCATCCAGACAAGTACAAAACGTAGCATTAAGGACACGAATGTCGGGCCACGGAAAAAAAAAGGTTACTTAGAATTCGCGGACGTCATGCCGCAGAATCGAGGTTCGTAAACAGTTTATGTGCACTATAGGAAATCCAAACGCAGTCCTCTGGCTGCAAGTGTTAAAGCCAATACAAAGGAAACCTATTTTAAACAAAACGACCAAGTATTCTTGGTTCCTTGTCCAACCGCTTAAGCAATCTCATCGCCCAATGCTGAATTCTCGAGGAAGTAAATTTTTTATTAGAAACTTAAGTACGTCATTTGACCACAAAGGAAACACGATATGGGTGACTGTAATTGGAGCGAATATTGTTTTATTAAGTCAATACGGGAGCGAGCGAATCATGTTGTAGTCATATGAAAAGTATAACTGTCTCTTTACAAGTTCGATACGCACTGCCAGGATATATACCTGCCAAGAAGAGAGAGACAGCTTCAAATATCCATTTGTTACCTGATCAGCGATCCTTGAGTTCTCTACCAAGATGAAGATCTATCTCGTTGAAGTCTTGATATCTTTGTCACTTTGTGTCGAGCAAACTCTTCTTGAAAGTATCGAAATAAGGAGGTTCATTGGCCAAGACGAAGACTCGTTTTACATTCCACGAACGGTTTGCGATCTAGACAGCAGATACGAACAATTTTGTGCCTCTGGTCATGATATATGCGAAAGTCCGGACACAGTTACTGATAATCATTATTTGTGCTCGTGTCCGTCCGAAAATGCTACTGTAACAAATCGAGACAACCTTTGGAGATGCCGTGAAAATGTAGAGGTGCGAAGACATTTGGGTAAGTTTAAGTTATGTCATGTAACCAGGTATCTCTTCCATACGATATTCCTTTCTGAGTGTGTCCGTCCGTAAAATTTCTTATGCTCAACTCTATCGTTCGTTTATTTTTGACTGGTTAACGATATCTTCATTTAAAAGCTTTTTCTCATTTAACTGCGAATGATTGGAAATCTACGATATTCGTCTTTCGTGTTTTCTTAAATCTCGTTAATGTTTGTTCACGAATAGTTTACAATTTTTCTTGTTTGTGCTTAGGAATTAATCATTAATGACATAAATCTATTATGTTAATACACTCAACTGTGCAGTACAGTCGTCATTCCATACAACGTACAGCAATAGGCCATTTCCGAGTTCATGTCTGCCTCCTCTTCAAAGCGAGTCTAAGTGCGAAGTTTTTGTGATGCTAATTAGTTCTACTTTACATATGAATGAAAACTAATTTTCAAAACAAAAACTTCGTACTTAGACTCGCTTTGAAGAGGAGGCGGACATGAACTCGGAAATGGCCTATTAAGGCATCCTCTCAAGCTTATCATTGAACAATGCAAACCATATTGTATTCTAAGAGTCTGATAATCTACATTAAAAAAAAAAAACTTTTCTATTCTTATTGGATAAGAGCAATGCAGGTTTCAGATAACACAGTGCAGAAAAGAGGTTATGCTTTGCAAAAGGAAGTAACAAACCAAGCATTCTGATTGGTCAATGAGCAAAGAAATTCAGAGATTGGTGCAATTATTGCGTGATTGCGTGATACGCATGCCTTGCGTCTGCTTAACCATCTCGAATTTTATTATGCATATTATCAAAAAAGTAATCACATGATTTTTCTCGTGCTATTTGCAATAAATAAGAACTTGTAAAATTTTCTATAACTACAAATTTTGTTCGTCTTTGACAAATTTACTAGTGCTTATTTATGCCAAATTGTACTTGTGATTACCTATAAAAAAGAAAAATAAAGCACACAGCCTAACGAAAGCAACCCTCAGGCAAGGGTTCAACTTCGAGTATCGCAACTAGTTTTCCGTTCTGAACACCGACCTAAAAAACCTAAGTAACCTCGCCCTCTTGACGAGACTTGTCCTTCAATCTCAAATTCTCTTATTTCCCACGAAAGACGATTTCTGTTTACAATTTAAAAATTTAAAGCACCTTTTTCATTGAAACTGAAATGTAAAAAAAATCTTACGATTTATAGCACTTTATTGAGATGTTCATGGTCACGTCATTTACTGCAATTAATGATAAAACCTGTGGTTGATCGACAAGGGGTTATTTTGTTTCGGTAGTTGACAAATTTCAATATCAAAAGAAATTTTCGTAAACAGTGAATATCGCTATTAAGAACGTCTTCAATTTACGTAATTTAAGCATGTTTACGAAGGAAGAAAATGCCATTCATTGTTTTCGCGGTTCATTGCCGCCTCGGTCATAGTCATCATGGCACAGAGATTTAGCATTGAGTCTAAGAGAAACGGCAAATAGCAAACTGATCTTTGCCACAAAAAAAAAGAAAAAAGAAACAGTTTTGAATTTAGGGAACATATTTCGATGTTTCAAACATCGTCATCAGCTATATAATGAGTATAACAGTAACATTTCTACAAGATGATCCGTATAAATATAACTATCAATACGATGATTCTTTATATATTAAATCTTCGTTGCCAGCAATTAATTTCAAACTAATCAATAGTTTTATAGAAAACAACTGATACAACGGTAAAAGTTTAAAAGTGTAATGCTAAACTGCCGTGACATGTCAGTTGTTGATATTGTTGGCTGTTTTGAATTTATCTGCTTGTAACGAATATTAATCTACAAAGAATCATTGATAGTTATATATACGGATCATCTTGTAAAAATTCTACTGTTCTACTCACTATGGCTGATGATGATGTTTGAAACATGGAAACATGTTTCTTAAATTTAAAAGGGTGGTTGTATTTTTAAAAATAATTCTAACACGTCTGCTATCAAGACCTTTTGGAAAACTTGTATTTTTCTTTACGAAGTTACTTGATATCTGTAACTAAAAGGCAAGACATAAGAATCAAGAAGTTTCTGTGGCTTTTGACAAAACGAAAACGTATACCTGAAATTTGCTGTTTGCCGAAAACGCCCTGCTGAGAAATACCAAGAAGTACCTTAAAGTGCCTAAAACTCCCAGACCATCTTTTGCCCAGATGAAACGTTGTGTCATGCAGAGAAAAATGGTGCAAAATTTATGTTTTTGGTAAAAACTGTAATTTTCTATGATTTTTTAAAACACGCGGTTTTTCGCATTGCCCTACGACCGGGTAAAGGAAGACTGGCAATATTGACGTAAAACCCCGACATTAGCAACAGGGCAAACAAAAGCAAAAGCAGAGGACAGACAACAGCAAATGCAAAAGACGTAGCATTTGAAAACAGCTGTTATTCGGCAGACATTTGTTTAGAGCAGTGGCATTTATCAATGGCCTTGCACGAATTCAGTTCAGATTCGAAGGTCTCCAAAAGAGAAGATTACGAGTTAGAAGTCGAAGGGTGGCCAAACTCGAGCGATCAAGCCACAGATGTGGAAGAAACGCATAGGCATGCCGACGAGCCGCTAGTACACGCAACATGGCTAGCGTTATATGAGCAAGAAGGAAGGACTGAGGAAGAAATAGAGAAAACTTTCCAGAAGCCCTTCAATGGAACAGTCTGGAACGATGTTGCACAGCCAAAGACAACACATTTCTCAGGCATTATTTTCAGCTCTGACTAGCTCGCTCTGACCGAAGTCACAAATCAGGGCCTGGTTGTTTGAAGGCCGATTAAGTTCATCCAGGATTAGCGTAAATTTTCAAATTTTAATTCTGGTGAAAGTTTCTTTTGCTTATTTTTGTTTTTCAAGATTGACTTCTTTTACTGCAAAGCTGTCCCGAATATCAGCGTTGAACAACATTTGGGAGTAGAGAAGTAAACTCCTTGGTCAATCTTTAATCTCGGATTAGCGTTAATCGGCTTTTAAACAACCGGGCCCTCAAAGATTGAAGTCCGGATTCAATACGTCACAAATTACACTCGACCCATACCCTTTTGGCGAATTCTGCTGCTCGGTAATGGGTTTTCAAACATCGCTTTTTCCGCCACTATGAAATTCATAGAAAATTCCGGTTTTGACCAAGAACACATCGAGACACCCATGACTGGAGACCGAACCTACCCTCTTTGCAGATGCCACAAAATTCTCAATAGGAAAACATCTGCTGAATTTGTTTTCATGTGAGTTTTGTTGTTCGAGAAAAAAAAAAGAGTACAAAAAAGTGATGCGGCCTCGTAAAGCGTGACTTTTAAGGGAAACCTCCGCTCCGACTAATGAATAATTTTAACTTTAACAAAATAATGTTTTCAATCAAATTTTCTTCACAAAAGTGCTTGGATCGAAAAGGATGAACTTTAGAATCACTTTTTAATTTCCCGGGCGTCGCCATCTTGAATAATTGTGGCGTGCGTGATACGATTAAACTCATTGTTTTCACACAAAGAGCTTTTGTTTTGGAACAATAGGGCAAACATGATACGTCACAATAGGGAGCTTAAGTACTCGCGTTTTTGAGACGTAGAGGGCAACCGGAAGAGAAAATTTCGCGTGCCAGGACAATGGTGTCTCCCAGTTTTTTATACTAATCATCTCTAATGGAGAAAAGATACTTAGCAAGGTAAATGTGGTTGTGCGAAAACAGGTTAAAAGGGAAAACAGCTCACTTCCAGTTGCCGTCCGCGTCTCAAAAACGCACGTGCTTAAGCTTCCTAATGATTCAAGATGGCGGAGCCGGGGAAATTTGAAAAGCAAACCAAGCGTTTTTAAAATTCAGTTATTTTAGATACAAAGGCTTCCATTAGAAAAAGTTCGAACACTTTTGATTGTAAACATTATGTTCTGTGGTTTTAAGTTATTTTATTGTTTTAGTGGAGGTTCCCTTTGATACATGCAGGGTTCATTAACAAATGAACACATGTCATCATCGTGACTTGCACTTGATGAAAACAGCGGATCACAAGAGGCATTTGACTATTTAAGACAATAAAGACTCTCTGCCTACCTAAACCTTTATTCTGTTTCGACAAAGAGATCCTTTATCAATTCGGAGATGATGATACGCTAGCCTACGTGTAGCCGTACCCTACCCCCGAGGGAAACATGGCTACACGTAGGCAAACCATACGCAAGTAAACTATAAAGTTTTTACACCACCTATTGAACAATTTCATTTGCCACATAGGCTGTGAAATTAACAACTTATTTCACAATGAAGACAAGATAGAACCGCTGAGAGTGCTGAGTAAAACTGAGGAGGAACAAACGAAACTGAACAAAAAAGAATGTTACATTTCCCCTGACATCTCATGGTATATTGGATGCGATGGGAAAAGGGAGACACTGAAAGCCAACCAATTGCAAACAAGTTTTGGACTTGAATGGAACGAAGGAAGGCGAAAAGCATACTTTTTAAAGGTAAGATTGTCTTAAACTTCAACAACGAAACACACTTCAAAAAATGGCTTTAAGGCTAGGATGTGTTCCTTTGGGAGATGAAATTGTAAAATTTGCATGGAAGAAGCAAGAGTCAAGAGGATTCAGATAGAACATTCTATTCCAAGATCTCTGATTAAGTAACAGCTAGTATCGAAATACATTCAAAAATGACTTAAGCCTTACTATGCCATGTTAATAAACCTCATATATAACCTCAGATATTCCGTGTCAGAAAAATCAGCACAGAGACGAAACCTTGTAGGTCACAAGCGCGCCAGCCAAAGGTAAAGCCAAAAATACAGCCATCATCGAAATCGATGGACTAACGAGGTGAGAAGAGAGAGAGAGAGAGAGAGAGAGAGAGAGAGAGAGAGAGAGAGAGAGAGAGAGAGAGAGAGAGAGAGAGAGAGAGAGAGAGAGAGAGAGAGAGAGAGAGAGAGAGAGAGAGAGAGAGAGAGAGAGAGAGAGAGAGAGAAAGAGAGAGAGAGAGAGAGAGAGAGCGAGAGAGAATTCAGATGACACCTTCGGTTGCTCGTTCGTACTAGAAAGATTAGATGCTCATACCAACTGCAGATATCAGTACACAGACCAGACGTCAATATTTTTCCGTCGCGTTCGTCCTGCCGGAATTTCAAAACGCGTACTACCGCAAAGACGTCCGATGCTTTGCTAACTGAGAACAGTCGCCTGTAAAAATAAAGCTAACAAAATCTATGCAGGAATAGATAACGTATCTTACATTTTGTCCCACTCCTAGGTCTTGGATGACTCTTACCAGGGTCAAATAATCAAGCTTGGTATCAGATGTACATCAGGGCTTCCGGGCTACAACAACAGTTGCCTTCTTTTTAAAGTGCAAGGAAATTTTTCTTGTAAGTTATGCTGAGCAGTTTTTCAAATTTGTGTTTCTCTTAAAGTGGAACTAAATTTAAAATAAGCTTAGCCTTTTCTTTTAACCGCAAAATAATGCACAGTTCACTTTTTTCAAATTCTGCCCTTTTTTGGAGATTTTTAGCAAAATGTATCCCTTCAATCAAAGTATTGTAGGCTCTAAGCTCTCTTGTTTAGGTGATATTGTAAAGCCTGCCGATGACTTTCTTTATAGCCCGATCCAGTAAAATTTCATTATTTGATAAAAGCTTGCAGACTCGTTCAAGTTATAAACGTCCGTCTTTGGCGTAGTCGCACACAACCGTTTTTTTTCTCCTAAGCACGCCAAATGTCCAGCTCGATTCGAAAAAGGCTAATTTGCACTGACTCATCTGACTGACAGACACAGGGAGGTGGGTGTGGTCCATTGGTAGGGGTGTGAGGGATTTCAGGCTTTCAACACAGATATGGCCACCAAGTTGATTTGTCTTCGGTTGTTCCGAATGCAAGTCGGCATACTTTGTACAGCTCCCTGGAAGTTGGGTTTCTTATCGTTGTTGTGTCTTTTTAAATACTTTCCTTCTAGACACGCCCTGAAGCCTTAAATATGGCCGTGAATACAGTAAATAAAGTTCTATATCTTTTTACAGGTCCTCTCGGAAAACAAGAAACCGATATTAAGTTATTCTCAACAACAGCTGCTTTCTCCGAAACAACATCAACTCCATCGAAGGTATTTATCGCCTTATAAATAAATAAAACCTACCTTGGTCATCATATGTTGGTCAACAAGAACATTTTGTATTCAATTGATTTTTTACAGGTGCCCAGAGAGACCTCAACACAGACGAAGCAAAGTTCTACAGAGGTAAATTTAAGAGCGTCGTCAATGTACCAGAAATCTTACTGATGAGAGAGTACGGAGTTTAAGAATAGACGACGCTACAAAACAATTATATAATTTGGTTGAAAAATGAAAAATAATTGTACTGCACCACGTATTTTCTCCATAACAACGACGAGAAGTTACCAAATTTAAGGTTTTGATCCCAGCGTGAGCACAGAAATATGAATCTTTCATTCTCTGTTTTTAGTCTGAAACCACTCGTACCAATTGATTTTTAGGACACTTCGCCCACATTACGACGTAAACGAGATGGAATAATCGCAAAAGACGTAGGATAGCGCAGAGTTATATTTCGAAGCGAAGTTGTCGTCAACGTCGCCGTCGTAGATCTCATTCTCCATAGTAGGGGGAAGAGGACGGAGGGGTGAGGGCCGGAAGAAGAGAGGGAGACAAGAAAGGAAGGGGGGGGGGGGACAGGTAGAGGGAGAGAGGAAAGAGTCGATGGGAGTGGGGAAGAGGAAGAGGGAAAGGGGGAGAGGGAGCGGGAGTGGAGGGCAAGAAACAAGAGGGGTTTTACAAGTCGGAAAACTATCAATGCGATTTGAATAATTTCAGAATGAATGAACACGGGCTTAGCGGTGTAAGTTTCTTCTACGATCGTTGAGCATGGTGATTGAAACCAATGGTGTGCGGAAAGATCAAAACGTAGGGTCTTGTTCCTTATGTTAGTACTACGTGGAGCAATAGCACAACCATGATTGAACCATAGCACCATAAACATTTTTGTGCAATGGTTTTCGAATTACCTACGATTCAAATTCCTAATAAACAGGCTGCCCAACTAATGGAGCAAAATTACACAAATGTAGTTTATTATTAAATTGTTAATCCCCTTTTCTTCACTACAGGGTCGCTTCCAGCCCAGCTCGGGGGTGAGAAAAACGGACGATTCGTCATCTAAAGTGCCTGTCATTGTTGGAGTTACAGCTTCCATAATATTCACAGTAGTACTACTCGTCGTTGCCTTTCTTATTTGTCGACGTTACAAATCCAGGTAACCGTCACAATATTGACAGAGTAGAATAAGTAAATGAACTTGAATAAGTTATAAATGCCGCTCATCACATCCTAATCAGGCTAAGGAAGGTTGACAAATTAGGAAAACGATAATGCCAATTCTGTCCAGAAATGCAAGCAATTGTAGTTACACGCCCGATTATCCAACACGTGTGATGATGACGATGACGACGATGATAATGATGATGACGACGACAATGATGATGATGATGATGATGATGATGATGACGAGACATTTAAGAAAAAAATACAATCATGTATACCTTAACATATTATTGTCTCTTATTCATTTACAGGCCAGAAAAACATGAAAGTAAAAAGGTAAAAGCAGCAATCACTTTAGAGAGTGTCTTTTGTGTGTTATATAGTTGGAAAATTTTTAGACAAAAGAAAGCGTTTAGGTTTCGACTACAGGAGAGATACTGTTCTGGACATAGAGAAAAACTAATAAATTATTGACCGAATGCATAAATGGTGGCCAAAAATGTATTCTTTTGTTTATGTTCTAATGAGACTCACTAGCCTCGCACTCAAGCAACATTTCTGTTATATTTTGTTCCTTCAAACGAGGATAGTGAGCCTAATTAGCACATAAACAAAAGAAGATAATTCATGATATCATATAGTGCAGATGAGAGGTAATTCAGTGCAAAAAGAAGTAATAAACCAAGCATTCTTATTGGTCAATGAGCAAACAAAGTCAGAGATAGCCAATCAAATGCGAGCCCTGGATGGCGCAATTTTTGCGTGATTGCGTGAGTCGCGTGCATTCCTTCTGCTTCGCATTTTTTTTCATGTAAGTAATCACATAATTTTTTTTTGTACAATTAGGAATAAAAAAGCATTGTATTTTTTTCAAAGACTGCAAATTGAATTTTTTTCGCCTTAAAATTAATTACTCGTGCTTATTTATTTCAAATCTCACTCGATTATCTATACAAAAACCTATCCACCTCATAGAGACCTCCACTTGGTTGAGTCACGAAACTTGGTTGCCATAAACGGAGGTCCAGGTCTTTTCAGATCGTTCAAACAAGAGAGCTTAGTTTGTACTAGAAGGATACCTCTCTCTCTCTCCAACCAAATGCATCTTTCTCAAATTTTAGATTTATGAAAATAGTGGCTGCTATAAGTGCTATTAACCGTTTCAGTCTAGAGAGTGAGACATATGGATTTTACTCTGTCTCAGGCCACACGATTTTACTCGTCAATGGCGGCCGCTTCAGAGATTAATGGGTTGTAGTTACAAAGTATCTCACTTGTCTCAAATGATGACTCACTCCAATCAATGGGCTTCACTCTTTGCTTGTCTTGAGCCACCATGATTCTTCCCTTGCGATCAATTCGAGGGCGTCCAAAGGATGCCACTATTTTCTTACTCTTTGAAAGTTCCACTCTGCGGTCTGGCATGACTTGATTGTTTGGTACAATACCTAGAAAGAGAAAATAAGTCATGTAAGAAATATTCATACTGTGCATTCATTTCTTCCCCATTGTAATAGAAGGTAATTGACTGGATTTTGAGGAAACGCAACCCCACTGCTAACTCGGAAACAGGTAAATAGGCTTAGAAGTACAATCAAATATACATCACATAGTCAATATACAAGGGCACCCACCGGGCAAATTAAGCCAAAAGCCTTTGAATGAGAGACATTTCTAGACTTCTTGCTATGTATATAAAAAGGGACGGTAAACCGAAGGTCTCATCTCAAAATGTTTCCTATAGATGGTTTGCAGCCAATCTCTAGATACAGAGAGAGCACTAGACCTTATTCCAAAATGGCCGCGTCATTTAAATATTCTTTTGTTTTTATTCAAATTAGCCCTTGATGCCTCGTTCTTGAGCTGAAAATTCAAAACAATATTTTGCCTTGAACGAGGCATCAAGGTCTAATTTGAATGAAAACAAAAGAATTTCTAAATGGCGGCCATTTTTTTTTTCATTTATTTACTCGTTTGTTTTTGGCTTGGGTATCGATCGATCAATCACATAATTTGCTACGAGAGCTGCTACAGGACATCCCACTCTAACACCATCTTGGTGCTTCATATTCAGTTAGATTTCGTCGTCAAGTTTCTTTTTATTCCAATTGTTGCTCTTTCCAAGTTTTCATATTTCTAAAAAATGAACGAAATATTTTGCGCAACCATAGCACCATATTGAAATCCCGTCTACTACCGAAGACCGGGTGATCTGCCTCTTAATAATCATCCATATGACTTCCAAGAGTGATCGATCGGTACGTAAATTCTCTTCACAATTTCAATTTAGTTGGGAGAATGAATGTTTCGATCATACCTGGTACTAGTTGGGAGAGTGAACGTTTCGATCGTGGAAAAGGAAGGGTTAGGAAACCAAATCATTTTGCTGGCTCAATTTTAATCAATACTTTCACTCTTTCTCGAACAACAGCTATGCAAGACTATGGGATTCCTTCATGGGAAGATCAAGAGGACAAGGGTCCTGTATACGCAGTCATCGCATTCCCAGAAAAGCACTCCAAAGACGAAAAAAAGGAGCCATTCCATTGTGTCGTGGAAGAGGCAGCACTGATTGACAAAGAAACGGAAAGAAGTGGTGCCTCAAAAAATCCCAAATCCGAAAAGCATTTTAATGAGGATTACATTTATGCAGAGGTGAAAAACAGAAAGAAACGACGAGTTGAGAATTCCTTGAAGTTGCCCGACTTCATTAACTTGAAGGAAAACAGTCACTGTGGCAGTTCGGAAGATGAAACTGGACCTGTTCTAGAGATTCTGGGACCTTACGTGCGAGGAGCACAGGAACCAGATCTACCCGAGTTTACACCTGAAAAACCAGTGTATTTGACTTTGGAGAAATGTTTTTCGGATACATTTAGGCGAACTAACGACGACCTAGAGTGTGGAGATGGACCAATTTTCAGACTTGTGGGCGGCCCGGATCAATATCGGGCCATTTGCACTGAAGCGCTTGTTTACTACACCTTAAATGAATCTGAACAGGATGAAGAAAATGACAATAGTTCCAAGTTTACCATTGGACAAGTCTTTGATGAGTTGGAGGAACGCTTTCTCAACAAGGATGGTGAACGCGGGAGCACCAATCCAGAAAGACCAGAACCTATTCCTGAAACGAGCTATACGGGTCGACAACTCGCAAATGCTTCTGAGCCGGTGTACAACTTTTTGGAGGAGCTTTTTCCAAAAGGCACTCCTTCTTTTAGCCGAGGAACGATACGTAATGAAGATGGCCCGATCTACTTCCATTTGAGGCGACTAAAATCCAATCACTCTAAAGCAACCAGAATTCAGCCCAAATGGAGAGATGTGGAAGACGAAAATCCGACAGGGGCGGACGGAAATAAAAAGACTAATCCCGTCTACACAAGAGCGCCAGCGTTTAATACCTTGGAAAGGTCTGATTCTGATAAACAGAATGACAGCAATGACATGTTTACGATTGAAGAGGCTTTTGATCAATTGCAGGACCGATACCTAAAAAACCCCGAAGAAGCCAAGAACGCCTCTTTAGAGAGACAAGGACTCGTTCCTCAGGCTCGCTCTTCGAATGAGAAACTTACGGGTGATTCTGAAGGCACAGGCGAACCAGGAAATAGGGTGCTTGGTAAAAAAGAAACTGTTCCATTTCAGCTGCTATCCAACCACGACGGCCCAGTTTATTTGCATTTGAGACGGTTAAAATCAAACCATTCCAAAGCAACGAGAATTCGTCCTCAGTTGGAAAACGAAGGGGAGTGTGGCAGCAAAGAAGGGCAAGATAACACAGATAAGGGACATTATGAAGACATTCCCATTTACGCGCGAGCTCCAGTTTTTTACACCTTAAAAAGGTCCGGAACTGAAAAGCAGAACAACAATAACACTTTGGTTACAATTGAACAAGCGTTCGATGAGCTTAAGGACCGTTACTTTGAAAAGCCCGAGGGAGCACGAAACAGTGACCCAAAAAACGCAAGTGTCCATCTCCAGAAAGATTATTTGGATAGCGAGCAAACAAAGAATTCAATAGCTGAACCCGAACCAATGCTAAACCTTTTGGAACAAGTTCGTGGTCAAGGAACTTCTAAACTTCAATCCTTATCCGACCATGATGGTCCGGTTTACCTTCACTTGAGGCGTTTGAAATCCAACCATTCCAAGGCAACCAGAATTCGTCCAAGACTGGAAGGTGAATCCGAGTGTTCCGCTGTGAGGGACCAAACTCGAAAAGGCGCGGATGAAGATGGAGGGAGGGATCCAATTTACGCTCGTGCGCCAGTTTTTTACACCTTGAAAAGGTCTGGGTCTGATAAACAAGCTAAGGAAAACAACCTGTTTACAATTGAACAAGCCTTTGACCAATTGGAAGACCGTTACCTTAAAAAGCAGGAAGAAGCTGAGAACCCCTCATTAGAGGGGCCAAGCCTTATGCTAAAGTCACGCTGTTTGGATAGGAGAGGAGCGAACTACTCGGCAGGCACAAGCGAACCAGTGCTTAACAACATCTTTGACGAAGTTTGTGGCAAAGAAATTCAAACATTTTCACCGATATCAAACTACAGAGGCCCGATTTATTTCAATCTGAGGCGTTTAAAGTCTAATCATTCCAAAGCAACAAGAATTCAGTCTGAATGGGAAGATGAGCCGGTGTATAGCGTAATTGAAGAGCAATACCTTAAAGGCACTGAGGGAAAAGATACCTCAAAAGAAGAGCCAATTTATTTAACGCTGGAGCAATTGTGTTCTGACACCCTCAAAAGGGACACAAGTGATAATCAAGGTGACGATGAACTAGATGACGACATGATTTTCGTGGCACGTTATCTTGAAAGCACAGAGGATGCTGACTCCTCGGCGAGGCCAGTGTTTTACTCTTTGGATACATTTCGTACGAAGAAGTTCGAACGGAAATCCAGCAATGACCCTCAATGCTAAAATAAACGAAAAGGACTCGTAGCAAGCCTGACTTGCATCACCATGGCATCACTCCTGATATCAGAGTGGTTTGGATAGATGCAAAACTCTGCTTCGATTCAATTTTTTTTTAGGACAAACTTTCTAAAGCCAGTTTTAAGAAAAGTGGCCTGAAAAATGATGACCCATCCGTTTAGATTTTGCACAGAAGAGCCAAAGAATTAAAAAAAAGTGACAGCCCGGTATTTAAGTAACCAAAACGTTTTGTAGGAGATACGTGACACTTTAAAATGAATAACCAAGTAGAGTTATACGAAATAAATATCAAAAAGCGTCAGTAGTATTTAAAAAGAATCGCAGCCATTTCGGGTGTAGAACCGTTCTTCAGTGTGAAGAAAGCCGTTCTTTCTTCGGCTTCGTTCACGAATTTCTTCTCAATGAAGAAGGGTTCTGCGCCCGAAACGTCTTAGTTCCAAGAGAGTGAATTGGACAGAGAGGCGAAGAAATGATTGTGTCAGGAGAGAAGTAGATGTAACCTTTGAGCACACAATGCTAGATGAAGCAGACAAAATGACCACTGAAGGTGAAGAGGTACATGGCAACTGTAGAAGGAAAGGAAACCACGCTGGTTCCAAGAGGAACACCTAAAAGGGAAGTCGGATTTCTCGAAAACAAAATGTACAGGGCCATACTATGAAAATTTAAAAAGAGGGTTAGGGTTAGGGTTTTTTTTCTAATTAATTACGTTTAAGTACTTTCCATCATATACAAAATAAAATCGCTTGAAAGAATAGAAATATTTTGCTCGCAAATTTGGGGCTGTCACACAAAAGAATCCCGAACTTTGACAATGTCTTATTTTAACGGTCTATGCGTCATTGTACATAGACGCAAAAAAAAAAAACAAAAAATGGATGTAGATGAATGCTTTACGATGTAGTTTCTACTACTGAAATATAAAAAAAATAGTTTCTTCTGCTGAAGTAGTAATTGACAAAAACATTAAAAAATTCCTTGCCCCAAGAACAAACTTGTAAAAGCAGATATTTTGCTGTATAGGTAAACTGACGTCGACAGGCGGGGCTAAATGCGATGCATGTTGCTTCAGTACGATAACCTCCCCTCTACTTTCCTAAATAGTTGAGATTTGGATTAAGGTTGTTTTTAAAAAAATAAAAATCAAGTACAGAAGGGAACTGACGAGCCATACATGCCAGTCAATTTCATTGTGAAAAGAAAATGTATGAATATATAAAAGCTTAATTATTTAACTAGCAATTTGTTAACTAACTAACTAACTAAATAACTAACTAACAATCTCTCTAACTAACTGCTGATTTTAGCCCAGGTGGTATATGGGCGCTCAGGGTCGAAGACCTTTTCAGCTGTAATTTGGGAAGAAATATACTTTTTCCGAAAAAAGCACGCCCACTTGAAATACTTGCCTAGGAAGCTCAAATTATAATATACCAATTTATTTTGAGAAGGGAACAAACTGTGGAGCGGATATCCACTCACTCCACTCACCGATAAATGAAACTATATTAAAACGAAAAGAAGTTAGTCTTGAATTCAGTTTTGCTCTTTTTGGTTAACGGAAATGCATTAAACTGGCCAACTACTTTTTTTTCAAGTGAAGCTATGATCTTCGCAGTTATGAGCGCAGTTATGAGCACAATTACAGTCACCCATATCGAGTTTCCTTTGTGGTCAAATGACGTACTTTAAGTTTCTAATAAAAAATTTACTTCCTCGAGAATTCAGCTTTGGGCGATGAGATTGCTTAAGCGGTTGGACAAGGAACAAAGAATACTTGGTCGTTTTGTTTAAAATAGATTTTCTTTGTATTGGCTTTAACACTTGCAGCCAGAGGACTGCGTTTGGATTTCCTATAGTGCACATAAACTGTTTACGAACCTGGATTCTGCGGCATGACGTCCGCGAATTCTAAGTAACCTTTTTTTTTCCGTGGCCCGACATTCGTGTCCTTAATGCTACGTTTTGTACTTGTCTGGATGATCCTGGAAGGAAAGGGGTTTCTATTTTTTAGGACAAAAAAGGATCATCAATTTTTTTAATAAAATGCTTGGTAGGATTGCTTTTGATGCGTTTTCCTTAACCGCAAAGAAAGAATCTGAATTCAAAGATTCTAACTTGTTTTCGTCATAATATAGTTTCATTTATTAAGTTTCATCCCAATCAAAGAATTTAGTTCCTTGGGAATTTAACAATAGCGATGAGATTGGTTGAGCGGTCAGTGGACAAGGAAGAAAAAGTAAATGATGAAATGGTATATGAAATGAATCATATATGAACTGCGGATATGAAATCAAGTGAAGCTATGATCTTCGCAGTTATGAGCGCAATTTTTGCAATTGCGTAGAGAAGCCTGAAAAATTCAGGACTTCAACGGGGTTTGAACCCGTGACCTCGCGATTCCGGTGCGACGCTCTAACCAACTGAGCTATGAAGCCACTGACGTTGGGAGCTGGTCATTTGTGGGTTCTAATGGTCCCGTGAGGAATGAATCAATGATGAAATGGTATATGAAATGAATCATATATGAACTGCGGATATGAAATCAAGTGAAGCTATGATCTTCGCAGTTATGAGCGCAATTTTTGCAATTGCGTAGAGAAGCCTGAAAAATTCAGGACTTCAACGGGGTTTGAACCCGTGACCTCGCGATTCCGGTGCGACGCTCTAACCAACTGAGCTATGAAGCCACTGACGTTGGGAGCTGGTCATTTGTGGGTTCTAATGGTCCCGTGAGGAATGAATCAATGATGAAATGGTACATGAAATGAATCATATATGAACTGCGGATATGAAATCAAGTGAAGCTATGATCTTCGCAGTTATGAGCGAACGTCAGTCAGTGGCTTCATAGCTCAAAAATTGGTGCGAATATTGTTTTATTAAGTCAACACGGGAGCGAGCGAATCATGTTGTAGTCATATGAAAAGTATAACTGTCTCTTTACAAGTTCGATACGCACTGCCAGGATATATAACTGCGAGAGACAGCTTCAAATATCCATTTGTTACCTGATCAGCGATCCTTGAGTTCTCTACCAAGATGAAGATCTATCTCGTTGAAGTCTTGATATCTTTGTCACTTTGTGTCGAGCAAACTCTTCTTGAAAGTATCGAAATAAGGAGGTTCATTGGCGAAGACGAAGACTCGTTTTACATTCCACGAACGGTTTGCGATCTAGACAGCAGATACGAACAATTTTGTGCCTCTGGTCATGATCTATGCGAAAGTCAGGACACAGTTACTGATAATCATTATTTGTGCTCGTGTCCGCCCGAAAATGCTACTGTAACTTATCGAGACAACCTTTGGAGATGCCGTGAAAATGTAGAGGTGTGAAGACATTTGGGTAAGTTTAAGTTTTGTCATGTAACCAGGTATCTCTTCCGTACGATATTCCTTTCTGAGTGTGTCCGTCCGTAAAATTTCTTATACTCAACTCTATCGTTCGTTTATTTTTTGACTGGTTGACGATATCTTCATTTAAAAGCTTTTTCTCATTTAACTGCGAATGATTGGAAATCTACGATATTCGTCTTTCGTGTTTTCTTAGATCTCGTTAATGTTTGTCCACGAATAGTTTACAATTTTTCTTGTTTGTGCTTAGGAATTAATCATTAATGACATAAATCTATTATTTTAATACACTCAACTGCTCAGTACAGTCGTCATTCCATACAACGTACAGCAATAGGCCATTTCCGAGTTCATGTCTGCCTCCTCTTCAAAGCGAGTCTAAGTGCTAATTAGTTCTACTTTACATATCAATGAAAACTAATTTTCAAAACAAAAACTTCGCACTTAGACTCGCTTTGAAGGGGAGGCGGACATGAACTCGGAAATGGCCTATTAAGGCATCCTCTCAAGCTTATCATTGAACAATGCAAACCATATTGTATATGCTAAGAGTCTGATAATCTACATTAAAAAAAAAACTTTTCTATTCTTATTGGATCAGAGCAATGCAGGTTTCAGATAACATAGTGCAGAAAAGAGGTTATGCTTTGCAAAAAGAAGTAACAAACCAAGCATTCTGATTGGTCAATGAGCAAAGAAATTCAGAGATTGGCGCAATTATTGCGTGATTGCGTGATACGCATGCCTTGCGTCTGCTTAACCATCTCGAATTTTATTATGCATATTATCAAAAAAGTAATCACATGATTTTTTTCGTGCTATTTGCAATAAATTAGAACTTGTAAAATTTTCTATAACTACAAATTTTGTTCGTCTTTGACAAATTTACTAGTGCTTATTTATGCCAAATTGTACTTGTGATTACCTATAAAAAAGAAAAATAAAGCACACAGCCTAACGAAAGCAACCCTCAGGCAAGGGTTCAACTTCGAGTATCGCAACTAGTTTTCCGTTCTGAACACCGACCTAAAAAACCTAAGTAACCTCGCCCTCTTGACGAGACTTGTCCTTCAATCTCAAATTCTCTTATTTCCCACGAAAGACGATTTCTGTTTACAATTTAAAAATTTAAAGCACCTTTTTCATTGAAACTGAAATGTAAAAAAAATCTTACGATTTATAGAACTTTATTGAGATGTTCATGGTCACGTCATTTACCGCAATTAATGATAAAACCTGTGGTTGATCGACAAGGGGTTCTTTTGTTTCGGTAGTTGACAAATTTCAATATCAAAAGAAATTTTCGTAAACAGTGAATATCGCTATTAAGAACGTCTTTAATTTACGTAATTTAAGCATGTTTACGAAGGAAGAAAATGCCATTCATTGTTTTCGCGGTTCATTGCCGCCTCGGTCATAGTCATCATGGCACAGAGATTTAGCATTGAGTCTAAGAGAAACGGCAAATAGCAAACTGATCTTTGCCACAAAAAAAAAGAAACAAAAAACAGTTTTGAATTTAAGGAACATATTTCGATGTTTCAAACATCGTCATCAGCTATATAGTGAGTATAACAGTAACATTTCTACAAGATGATCCGTATAAATATAACTATCAATACGATGATTCTTGATATATTAAATGTTCGTTGCAAGTAATTAATTTCAAACTAATCAATAGTTTTATAGAAAACAACTGATAGAACGGTAAAAGTTTAAAAGTGTAATGCTAAACTGGCATGTCAGTTGTTGATATTGTTGGCTGTTTTGAATTTATCTGCTTGTAACGAATATTAATCTACAAAGAATCATTGATAGTTATATATACGAATCTTCTTGTAAAAATTCTACTGTTCTACTCACTATGGCTGATGATGATGTTTGAAACATGGAAACATGTTCCTTAAATTTAAAAGGGTGGTTGTATTTTTAAAAATAATTGTAACACGTCTGCTATCAAGACCTTTTGGTCTTGATATCTGTAACTAAAAGGCAAGAAATAAGAATCAAGAAGTTTCTGTGGCTTTTGACAAAACGAAAACTTATACCTGAAATTTGCTGTTTGCCGAAAACGCCCTGCTGAGAAATACCAAGAAGTACCTTAAAGTGCCTAAAACTCCCAAACCATCTTTTGCCCAGATGAAACGTTGTATCATGCAGAGAGAAATGGCGCAATATATGAGCAAGAAAGAAGGACTGAGGAAGAAATAGAGAAAACTTTCCAGAAGCCCTTCAATGGAACAGTCTGGAACGATGTTGCTACAGCCAAAGACAACACATTTCTCAGGCATTATTTTCAGCTCTGACTAGCTCGCTCTGACCGAAGTCACAAATCAGGGCCTGGTTGTTTGAAGGCCGATTAAGTTCATCCAGGATTAGCGTAAATTTTCAACTTTTAATTTTGGTGAAAGTTTCTTTTGCTTATTTTTGTTTTTCAAGATTGACTTCTTTTACTGCAAAGCTTTCCCGAATATCAGCGTTGAACAACATTTGGGAGTAGAGAAGTAAACTCCTTGGTCAATCTTTAATCTCGGATTAGCGTTAATCGGCTTTTAAACAACCGGGCCCTCAAAGATTAAAGTCCGGATTCAATACGTCACAAATTACACTCGACCCATACCCTTTTGGCGAATTCTGCTGCTCGGTAATGGGTTTTCAAACCTCGCTTTTTCCGCCACTATGAAATTCATAGAAAATTCCGGTTTTGACCAAGAACACATCGAGACACCCATGACTGGAGACCGAACCTACCCTCTTTGCAGATGCCACAAAATTCTCAATAGGAAAACATCTGCTGAATTTGTTTTCTTGTGAGTTTTGTTGTTCGAGAAAAAAAAAGAGTACAAAAAAGTGATGCGGCCTCGTAAAGCGTGACTTTTAAGGGAAACCTCCGCTCCGACTAATGAATAATTTTAACTTTAACAAAATAATGTTTTCAATCAAATTTTCTTCACAAAAGTGCTTGGATCGAAAAGGATGAACTTTAGAATCACTTTTTAATTTCCCGGGCGTCGCCATCTTGAATAATTGTGGCGTGCGTGATACGATTAAACTCATTGTTTTCACACAAAGAGCTTTTGTTTTGGAACAATAGGGCAAACATGATACGTCACAATAGGGAGCTTAAGTACTCGCGTTTTTGAGACGTAGAGGGCAACCGGAAGAGAAAATTTCGCGTGCCAGGACAATGGTGTCTCCCAGTTTTTTATACTAATCATCTCTAATGGAGAAAAGATACTTAGCAAGGTAAATGTGGTTGTGCGAAAACAGGTTAAAAGGGAAAACAGCTCACTTCCAGTTGCCGTCCGCGTCTCAAAAACGCACGTGCTTAAGCTTCCTAATGATTCAAGATGGCGGAGCCGGGGAAATTTGAAAAGCAAACCAAGCGTTTTTAAAATTCAGTTATTTTAGATACAAAGGCTTCCATTAGAAAAAGTTCGAACACTTTTGATTGTAAACATTATGTTCTGTGGTTTTAAGTTATTTTATTGTTTTAGTGGAGGTTCCCTTTGATACATGCAGGGTTCATTAACAAATGAACACATGTCATCATCGTGACTTGCACTTGATGAAAACAGCGGATCACAAGAGGCATTTGACTATTTAAGACAATAAAGACTCTCTGCCTACCTAAACCTTTATTCTGTTTCGACAAAGAGATCCTTTATCAATTCGGAGATGATGATACGCTAGCCTACGTGTAGCCGTACCCTCCCCACGAGGGAAACATGGCTACACGTAGGCAAACCATACGCAAGTAAACTATAAAGTTTTTACACCACCTAATTGAACAACTTCATTTGCCACATAGGCTGTGAAATTAACAACTTATTTCACAATGAAGACAAGATAGAACCGCTGAGAGTGCTGAGTAAAACTGAGGAGGAACAAACGAAACTGAACAAAAAAGAATGTTACATTTCCCCTGACATCTCATGGTATATTGGATGCGATGGGAAAAGGGAGACACTGAAAGCCAACCAATTGCAAACAAGTTTTGGACTTGAATGGAACCAAGGAAGGCGAAAAGCATACTTTTTAAAGGTAAGATTGTCTTAAACTTCAACAAAGAAACACACTTCAAAAAATGGCTCTAAGGCTAGGATGTGTTCCTTTGGGAGATGAAATTGTAAAATTTGCATGGAAGAAGCAAGAGTCCAGAGGATTCAGATAGAACATTCTATTCCAAGATCTCTGATTAAGTAACAGCTAGTATCGAAATACATTCAAAAATGACTTAAGCCTTACTATGCCATGTTAATAAACCTCATATATAACCTCAGATATTCCGTGTCAGAAAAATCAGCACAGAGACGAAACCTTGTAGGTCATAAGCGCGCCAGCCAAAGATAAAGCCAAAAATACAGCCATCATCGAAATCGATGGACTAACGAGGTGAGAAGAGAGAGAGAGAGAGAGAGAGAGAGAGAGAGAGAGAGAGAGAGAGAGAGAGAGAGAGAGAGAGAGATTGAAGGGCACTTTTGCAACCTAAAATAGGGCACTTTAGCAACATTCAGGCACTTTTGCAACGTCGGATAGGGCATTTTAGCAACGGTCAGGCACTTTTGCAACGTAGGATAAGGCACTTTCGTCACATAGGGCACTTAGACCACGTTTACTGTGGCACTATTGCAACGTTGTAAAAGGGCACTTAAGTAACTTACATTATGTTATGAATTTGATTTTAGACTCACATTTTCAAGCAAAGGCCGTTAAAAGCCCACCGTCAACCGAAACGTTTTTTCTACCCTTTGTTTTTGTTATGCTTGTCTTAGCCATCTGATTGGATGAAACTCAGCCCTGACGGGATTTTCATAGATGACAATTGTTCCACGGCACGCAATGCCCGTCAGTTGAAGGTGGGCCTTTAATTCCTTAATGCAGCAGTTTCGTTGTTTCCACTGTTTCCTTTTTTGTTGCAATAATTGCAATTACAGTGATAGTAAAGTTTGCATTATTACTGGTAACGTTAAAGTCATCATGTAATACAAACTTTTAAGCAAGTGTAAAAGAACCTGGAGTTTAATTTTACGAGTTCCCCAAAATGATAGCCACAAGCAAAGGTTACAGTACGTAGACAGACATACAGGTAAATTCTTACTGATGTGTAACCTTGCAAGAAAATGTCCTACTCAATGTTCCAGAGCTCATAAAGGGCAAAAAATGTCGAATGAAATCACACGCTACAGCGTATGACAGTTTTATATTGTTAGCTTTTGATTAGTCGTGTGAGAGAGAAGTAGGAAGCGGCAGTAAAACCTACCATTTCATGATACATTAAAGGCAAAACTAAAGTAACAAATACGCATGCTGTGTAGCGCCAACTCACAAACAAGCACAACTAAAAAAAGACATGTGGTAAAATAACAACTAAGAAAACTGCTAAAGGCAGCGCCAAATGACTTCACAAGCAAACACAACTTAGGACAGCGCTCAGTATCATGATCAGATTAAATACAAAACACAGACTACACACTACAGTTTCAACAACAACAACAACGAAACAGAGACACTCAACACCAATTTAACCAGCCAGACAGCACCCACTGACGTAACCAGCTCCCAGGAGTAAAAGTAGAGCGCACTATTGAGGTACAAGTAAACAACAAAAGACATAGTAAAGTGTATTGAATGTGCACTCGCGGGCTCAATTGGCTAGTATTGCAACAATGAAAAAACTAAGACAGTGCACCCTGACTTATCAATAGGAGACAATACTCACCAAAGTAAAAATCAAATATTACCAAAGAAAGGATGCAATGAAGGCCCGGCTAAACGTATTTAACATTTTATTTCAACATATTGCACATATCATGAGGTTAATTTCTTGCCACCTTGTTGCAAGATGGTACAACTTGTTATATGGTATCGGATAAAGTTAAACCCTGTTAAAATTCCTCAGGGACGTTAATTTCATTTTTGAATTCTACATGATGTTCACGTCATTGCAACATTGTTGGACCTAGGCATCTTTGCTAACTCAATTTCTGAAATATGAAAAAAATGTCGTTGAGGGGCGCGTATGATTGACCGCTGTAATCCATTTCCGAGTTGACCTCTTTTGCGTGCTCATCAGTTCAAATGCGCTGCAAGTAGTGACTGTGAAAAAGCTAATATCAGTGGACACAAATTATAAAGTACTTCCCTTTTGTAAAATTGAGGACGAAACCCATCTTTTACTAGACTGTAAGAAATATTCCTCGATACGAGACGTGCAACAATCAAAAATTGATGATATACGAAAGTTATTAAATGAAACTTTGATATCACAGCTTATGAATTCTAATGATTACTACATTAACCTTCAATTAATTGTGTTCATTTCATTATGCTCTGAAATGAGAGACAAAATCGATTTGACCCTTCATGGAATATTGGATAAATGCTAGGGCGCGTTCCAGAATATGAAGAATACATGAACGGTGATGATTTAAAACGGTATGGGCCTATTATCTGGCGTTTTGAAGCAACAAGGATTATAAGGTATGTTTAAGGGGCATTTTAGCACGTGTGTGACAATTTTGATGTGAATCTCCGTAAAAACGAAGGATCCATGTATTCCTATTCCGGGATATGGTCAATATTCGGAATATTGTACCCTGTTAACTAAATTACTGTAATGGTTATCACACTTTCTACGCTTTTGCAATGCTGTATTGTTATAGTCTCTCTGTTGTTGTTGTTGGTGTGCAAAGATACTAGGATCCTGAACACAAAACGTCGATAGACCCTCCCATTATTGCAAGATGCTTGCGCGTTAGACCAGCCGTTTCACAACAGCACGTGACACTGCCCAACAATGTTCCAAACAATGTTACACAATCAATAATCACACAAAACTAAATTCATTGCGCACTAACGTAACAAAACAGAACCTAAGTTGCGCTTAGCACCAAGCACAAATCATGCAAATGTATCATTCCCGAATACTATAAAAAAAATTTCGATGGTAAAATTATTTCAAGGTTTTGGGTCTTCCTTTCATACTATCCTTATTCAAAATGAACCTGCAAAGATAGTAAAATAGCAAACATCAAAGTACTCATAAAAGTCGTTGCAAACTGACAAAAACAAACTATAACTGAAGAATTTTATTCCGTAGTGTAAAGGAATCATGAAGCTGAGCTACATAATTAGTATTTAACCTTAACTTGCATGGTTTCAACTGTTGTAAACTACCGAAATACCGTCGAGCTATGTCACGCGTGACCAGTATTGGAGATTCCGAGATTTGAATGGAATCTTAAAAGATTTGCAAAAAAATCACAATAACTGAACAATAATTCATCAAGCGCTTGAAATAGTTTTCACTCGTCAAACCCTGTTTATTTTATAACAAAACTATTTGCGATTTATCAGGGAACTATGCATGCAATGGAAAACTGGCACGCAGATTTGAATGCTCAGTTCAAATTAATTGGTCAAACGTGACGTCGCGTGACTGTGAAGGGCCCAAAAAATAACCTTAATGATTGAGTGAGGACAATTTGCGAGCCAGTGAGCCATGCGCATCGACATGCGAGTAAACGTGTGAGTCATACAGATTGAAATGTAACCGTTTTAAAATGGGTGCCTAGAATTCGATAATGTTTATCAGCGCTACTTGAAACGGGTGCTTAGACTTAAAAGCGAGACTCACTTGGCTCGCATGATCGCATGACTCGCTGGCTCGCAGATTGCCAGGCCCTTTAATGATTATTGATAAACATGTTCGTCTAACAATTTTTGCATTGTACAACAAGCTACACTGTTTACTTTGACCAAACTACTGGAACATACTGAAACTACTGAAATGGCTGTTAAGAATCAACCTTAAAGATCACGAATAGGATAGTTTCAGTCTTACGGCCTGGCCAAACGCACGCAACATTTCAAGACAACAACTTGCAACATTGTTGGGCACAACATGTTGCATACGTTTTGCCAACCTGTTGCAATATGTTGCAAATTTGAAAACGGTCAAATTTTTAGTGCAACATTTTGGATGTGGCATGATTTTCTACGTGATGTTCTACTCGTTTGGCCACGTTCACGCAGCATTGTTGCACTAGGGCATGCGCGCTAGGGCAACTTGCTATTTCAAAGCGCCAGTGGCACATAAAAATCGACATGTTGGGTTGAAAATGTTGCGAGCATTTGGCCAGGCCTTTACAATCCAATCAACTAACATTTTTTTTGCAATGTACAACAAGCTACATTGTTTACTTATTAAACAAAATTACTTGAACAAACCTTAAAGGGTCCCTGACATCAAATGTTTTTCTTTGCTGAGATACAAAACTTACTAACAGCTACCGGCATCCACTTGTCCCATGGACTAGTGACACGCATGGGTCCATGCCTGAGATGACGTCACAGACTACTTTGCAGTTGTAAATATTTTCAAAATTGGAGCAAAGCATTCAGTGGAGTCATCTCAGTGATAAACCCATGCTTTTCACGAACACAGGCATGGAACAAATGATAGTAAGTTCTGCCAAGTTAATGCAACTTGTACAAGCCATGAAACTCAGGCATGGATTTAGGGAAAGATATATCTATATATTTTGAATTATTTGTTATCCCATGGCGATGAGTTCTTAATTTCTGTGAAATAAAGAAAATTGAAATAAGAGGGCACTTTGAAGGTTAAGGAAACCAATTTCTGTATTAAAAACGTTCTGCCCAGTATTACAGAAAGACCCCCCTTTTTTTTAAAGCACCATCTCATATCTTTACGATACATCTTCGGGGCTGCCTTTCGGAAAATAGCTCTCACTCGAGTAGTTTTTAAAGAAACCCGCCGAATATGACCGGCCTTGCGTTAAAACCCAAATTCAAACAAACTGCACTATATCACTAAGGAGGTATACTAAGCTAGCGAAAAGTGCGAGACTTTTTCGAAATTCTAAATAGTTGTAATGTGGTGTCCAAGTGCGTGGTGTGCATTCGAAAAAAGTCTATTTAAAAGAACGTGAAAGTTACAGTTTCCGTGGGTTTCTTTAAAAACACTGAACGCGAACAAGAGCGATTTTCCGAAAGACACCCCTAAAGAATAAAGATTAGCTTTAACGCTTGTTTTTTGCGCATCGCTGCCGTGCACGCACAGTGTTACAATGCCTTGGTAGGTAATGATTATGTGTGGTTGTAACTTTTATAGACGCATGGTAGCCACTAAAATAGCTTAAAATTATAAAACTCTATTTTCAGTTTCTCATCAAATTGTTATAATTGTGTCAAATACGTTTGTGAGAGTTAAAAAATAACGGTGACAAACAGGAAAGCTATCTAGTCCTTAACCTTTTCTTCTTGATCTTCAACGATAAAAATGTAATCTCCGTTACCATCACCTTTAGAGATTATGCCCTGAACAGCATTAAAATCGTGTCTACAAATTGTTGATCCTGATTGGTTTTGGCGCTTTACTTCTGTTAAAGAAACCTTGGGCAGACAGTCTTAACCCTTGTACCGTAAGAGATTAACCATGTTTTTTAATTTGCTCAGTGATTTTTCCCGGTCTTCTAAAACGTTTTACAATATAGCACTGCAAGTCATCATTTGAAATTAATTACCCCTTAGAGTGCAATTACTGACCCGATTAATTGCAATTTGTTTGATAGGGGACAAGGTAAACAGGTTGCTTAGAACCGGTCCGCCACACTTACTGCTCTGTTATAAATGCTGAGATATTTTACTGAAGGCTGAATAGAATTTCAACAAATCTTTAGCCGACATACATAAAGAAATGTTCCTAAGGGAAAAACATTATCTGAAACCCGATATTCCAATACCCTTATTCACACACGAATTATGATAGATTGAGAAAAAAAATTCTAGGGCCTTTTGTCCCAATGTCAGTTGAAGCATCCATTCGATAAAGTCCAAGTACTACGGGAAACAATTTCCGTCAAATGGTCATGCAACACTGTTGCTTTGCAAGTTAAAAAACTTCGTTGCTTGTATTACCACCTACGTGGCCAACTTGTCGCTCAACAAAATCCTGCATTTGTTGCAAGTCGTTTCACTATGTTGCAGAGAGTATAAGGAAGCTCTACTTTTGCATGCGAACAAATTGATGTAATTGGACTTGTGATTGGTTGTCGCTAATAAGCGACGAAAATAAACTCAAGTCTCTACAAAGCTATAGAGGCCTGTCCCTGCCCATGGGAAATTTGAGCCACAGGAATGGGAAGCTCAGGGAAAACGCCTTTCGTGAACTGTCGTTAAAATTAATTTGTTGCCGAGTGATCTTGAAAGACAACTTCACACCGGCTTTGCGAACGGCGTTCGGTTCTGCTTAATAAAAATAAAGAAATAAATAAATAAAATAAAACGAACGTAAGCAGTGGAAATGGGATAGACCTCTGGAGCTTTATAAAGACTGGCTTTATTTTCGGCTGACAAATTTTCACTTTCGTTCGCACACGATATTCCTATTTCTCCGTCAGCCATGTTTGTTTTTTGTTTTCGATTTGCCATGATACCGCGCTTATCAGCGACAACCAATCATAAGTCCCATTACATCAATTTAATGCCAAAAGTAGAGCTTCTTTCTACTCTCTGTAGCATGTTGACACAAGTTGCAACAAATGCAAGATTCTGTTGCGCAACTAGTTGGCCACGTAGATGGAAATACGAGCAAGAATGTTTTTCAACTTTGCCAAGCAAAAGTGTTGCACGACAAGTTGAAGGAAGTTAAAATACTCGGTGTTTACCCAGACATGCTAAAAATTTGATAAAAGAGGAATTAAAAAGTTTACACTGGCCTTCTTCAGCAAAGGATAAAAAATGCAAATGTTTAACGGCGTCCTGTACAGTAATATTAAACATCTCGAGAAAATTCCTTAAGGTAACAAGTCGCTAGTCCCTATAGCATTATTTAGGCGCTAGAAGTTGTTAATGTTCTTGTATATGCCAGGCAGCGCTATGTGTTCGTTTATAGAGTTCTCATCTCGCACGGAATGCCACACTTCAAGAATTAGTCTTTGTCGCCGCGTCAGTGACCTGGCAACAATTTCCACATTCGCCAAATCTATTTCATGGCTGTGGAGCATATGGTGCTCGGCCATTGGAAGAATGCTATGGCCTTTGCGTGTTCTTTCACGCGTGTTTTTAGCGCGCGTGATGTCTGACCAACGTAAACACAATCACAATCTTTACATTTGATCTTGTACACGATTCCTCAGGAAGCCTCTTTCCCCAATTTTGTCTTTTGGTTTTTTGAGTATGTTGGAGATGGTACGAATAGGTTTGTGGGCGACCTTGATGCTGTAACTTCGAAGAACTTTTGCGACTTTCTCTGAAAAACCTTTGGCGTAGGGGAGGATAACTAGACCACGCTGGTTGGTACAGTTCATTTCTTGTCGTCCGTTCAGTTGGCCCTGTCCGCTAATAACTACTCCGCTAGTTTCATTTCAGTGACCGCCAACTGAACGGACGACAAGAAAAGAAGAATACCGACCAGCACGGTCTAGTTATCGTCCCCTACGCCAAAGGTTTGTCAGAGAAAGTTGCAAAAGTTCTTGGAAGTTTCAGCATCAAGGTCGCCCACAAGCCTATTCGTACCATCTCCAACATACCCAAAAAACCAAAAGACAAAATTGGGGAAAGAGGCTTCCTGAGGAATCGTGTACAAGATCAAATGTAAAGATGCGTTTACGTTGGTCAGATATCACACGCGCTAAAAACACGCGTGAAAGAACACGCAAAGGTCATAGCAACATTGCATGAAAATTCTTAATTGTTGGCCGAACACCATATGCTCCACAGCCATGAAATAGACTTGGCGAATGTGGAAATTGTTGACAGTTCACCGACGTGGCGACAAAGACTAATTATTGAAGCGTGGCATTCCGTGCGAGATGAGAACTCTATAAATGAACACATAGCGCTGCCTAGCGTATACAAAAACATCAACAACTTCTAGCATCATAAATAATGCTCTATAGGGACTAGCGACTAGCGACTGTACAGGACGTCGTTAAACATTTGCATTTTTTATCCTTTCCTGAAGAAGGCAACAGTTGTAGCCGAAACGTCCGAGACGATAAGAATTTTAGCCAGTGTAAACTTTTTAATTCCTCTTTTACCAAAGTTGAAGGAAATTGTTGCCCATATTACTTGGCCTTTCAGAGGAAAATATCCAAAATGTGCTGTACGCCTGGACCCAATAGTCTAGTTGAAACACGCTTCGCTTAGCAATTGAAAGTCGTCTACTTAGGGTTTCAAAACATATTTGTAATTAAGTTAAGGTGGTGGACAACAACATACAACTTTAATTTTGTTTGTAAGGTGGGTTTTTTAGGTGGAGCTGGACTTACGATTCATCCTCTTCTCATACTTCAAACGGTTGATAAGTTGCTTTATGGAGAACTTCTGTAACATTTCTCTTCCCTCTTCATCTTTACTGAGAATGTCCCTCACCCCAGTTTGTGAAATAACACCCCTTCGTACCATGCTTCCACAAACTCGCAATAAGTATTCTCGGTGCTCATCAGAAAAAATGTTCCTGCTAATATAGCTTGAATTTGATGGGGGGACCATGGATGCGCTGCTGTCGTCGTTTGAGAAGTATCGGCTCATCTTGTCTGCCAAAGTATCCTC
Organism: Montipora foliosa; assembly: GCF_036669935.1. Lineage (NCBI taxonomy): Eukaryota > Metazoa > Cnidaria > Anthozoa > Scleractinia > Acroporidae > Montipora > Montipora foliosa. The sequence goes on from NC_090875.1 coordinate 27,760,686, forward strand.
TTCCCCTGGTAACTCTTCTGAGTGTTTGCTGTCAGCCAAAACTGAAGTCTTGTCACTGATATATTCGGCACCGAACCTCCACTCACTGCGAATCCTGTCGCAAACCTTTTTAGGGTCAATGGACTGGAGTGAAGGATGATCTTGTGTTTTTTGCCTGACGATGGCCATTGTTACAGTTTTCGTTTTAATTTCCTCAGAAAAGATTTCTCTCAAGGCTTTAACATCTTCCTCTTTCCATGACATGCGCTCAGTGAATCCTTCAGTCCTTGTGCTTGTGCTTTTGTTACCAATCCCTTGAATTACATCGGCCGACTTTGAGCAGGCTGCTGAAGTATCTTGTTGCGAGGCTGTATTTGTCTTGGAGGATCTCATTACGTTAGGAAGATTAGTTGCTGCTTGGAAACAAGATTCTTGTTTCTCCTGAAGGCGATAAAACCGTTGTGCAGTGCTTTCCTTATGCGCCATGAGGTCAGCCAGATTGGACTTCATTTCATGATGTCGCGAGTGCACATTCGTGACTGCAGACTTGCGAAACAACGTTGATGTGACGTGCCCTTCCATTCCTCCTTTTTGCCATGCAGCATTAATCGCTGTAGAGATTTGACCAGACTCCAACTTTGCACCATTCCATGACAAAAACACATTGGCTTGATCCCTCCCCTTATCATGAGTAGTGGAATGATCGACCCGACTTCGTACCTTATTGACATATATCTCCAAGTACGAGAACAACGAGGGAGACAAAACAACGCACGCTGGACCGTGGGTATCTGCGGTTTTATGGTTTTTGACACTGATGATTACACTTTCTTCTCTCCTCTTCGCTTGTTTGTATTCATCCAGAGTCATGTTTGACAATACACCTGAACGGTGTGCATTGGCAATGGTTATCTGAAGGAGAATATAATCTCTCACTAGAGTGTAGGCAGACTGGTTCAAGTCCAATGAATTGGTTCCACTGAGTTGCTCTATGTATCCAATAGCGCTCCGCGCCGAATCACTCTTTTCAAATTTGTTCACCATCTCTGGGGTCACTAGATTATAGAGGTCTCTGCTCATCTTTTCCAGATGCCTCCGCTTACTGTCTTTCTTGTATGACATGGACCATAGCCGCGCTTTCTCTCTTATCTGGTTCACAAGGACAGTATTGGCATCCACACTTTCGGGTTTTTCTGCAATCACGAACGAGCAAAAATGCCTCAGACTAAGAAGATACGCCTTTATGGTATCAGCTGTGTACTTGGTTTCTGCGTGCTCTTTCAGAAAAGTATCGCGGACAAGTGTCCCATTAAACAAGGAATTTATTTGCTTTTCGGGGTCAATTGTCTCTAGCATGCGAAACAATTGAGAGGCGTGTTGTTTGGACAATTTTGGATCTTTTCTTCCACCATCTGCAGACTCCAACCATGCACAAAATGAGCTGATTACGTGAATTTCTTTTTGTGCACTCAGGCAGTTAGGATCTTCTGCAGATTCCATAATCAAACGCTCTTCGTCATTGGACGGTATCTCTGATGGCTCAATGTCACTCTCCACATCTTCTTCTTCTTCTTCAATTGATTCTGTGACCTTTTCCTGCTCCCCTACTTCAGCCTTTTTGAGACCAGTTTTAATAACAACTTGATTTGATGGTTTCCAGGTCTTCGCTGCTCGAGCCTTCCTCAAAATTTCTTTGTAAGCCGGTGACCCAACAGGAATCTCCTTGTGTACTTGACGTAAATGGCCAGATAAACGCTTGACGATTGACTTGCATCCTTCAATGGGACAAGGTCGGTGACGATGATAATCTTTATACATCTTTTTGCCATCACCTGTTTCTGACGTCTCCTTTATCGTTTTCTGCTGGAAACTTTTCCTCATTCCAAACCTCGATGTTGCCTTTTTTGCTGTATCTCTCGTCCAATTATGTACGTCCCGTAAGTGTCGAGGGAGGTCTATAATTTCTGCTCTACACTCTTTTAATGGACATATGTGCCGGGGTCTCTTACTCTTCACACTATCGTTCTTTCTGTCTTTGCGTTTTCTTTTTTCTTCTTTCTTTCTATTGCCAACCGTCTTGTCTCTTCCTTTTGTTACGACACCCCTGACAGGATTCCCTTCATCGTCTTCATCACTTTCGCTTATTACATCATCGGACTCAGTGTCTTCCTCATCTTCCCCCTCTCCGGCCTCCGGTTTCCATTCATCGCTATCACTACCTTCATCCTGTTCCTGTTCTTCTATCTTTTCTTTCTTTGCCATGGAATTCAGCAGAGCCTCCAGCTCGCACCTGCGCTAAAAATTTGAGAAAAAGAAGTCGTTATAAGATTGTAACGTTTGACCCCAGCGCACAAAACTTCATAAGGTAAGATCTTCCAGGTTTGTGTAGTCCTAAAAAGGACTTTTTATTGATAGCATTTACTCAAGGGCATTCTTAGGACTACATGTACACTGACATGAACGATCTTTCCTTCAGTAATCTTTCTCTGCGTTGTTATAGCTACAATTTAATTTGAAAGCAAACATTACTCGTCCGCTGAACTGTGCGCATTTCATATTGCAGTAGATTTACAATAATCTACTCATATATCTACATGTGGCGATTGAAATCCCAGGGAATATCTTTGTATGCAAAGAAACAATTTAACTGAAGCAAGAGCAACAACTTTATTTGGTACCTATACATTACAAAACATTGCTTTTGCGTACAAGTTCCACAGCCAACTTAGAACGTCAGGATTTCTTCGAAACTGACCCACGTGTTTCCAAGACCTTTATTATAAAGATACTGGTGAAATATGATGATTTTCCTTTTTCTAAAGAACTTCGTATCTTTATCGCGTGAAGTAAAGATATTATTTTTATCTTTCACAAGTGAAGATGTAGGTGTCATCATGGTAACTAACACAGTACCCAATTAAAGCGAGATTCCCTTTTCTTGCAAGAAACTTGTTTCTGTTAATTAATTTTTTTTTTATGACTTTATTTGACATTATCATGGTTTGTGTTTCGCGACTCTCCTATCTTGTTTCACATTATTCAACATGCGTGTTTTGGCAGTTGGTGACCATTTTATCACCATTTCGAAAACCAATAAAACAATAAGGTTGTTTTAAATTGTAACACTTCATCCGTATCTATATAATAAACAGAACATTACATGGCCGCTTATGGAAACGAATTTTCTCTTCTCCTGCTGATAGTATCTTGTTCTCCCGCGAGAGATACTATCAACACTCGAAGATAAAATTTGGAACCTCGCGCAACCATGTAATATCCTCTGTATTTTCAATCTTCTGTTTCAGGTGGGTGAAGTTTGGAAAAAATTAGATGACGATGTTAAGTATAGTTGTACGCAGATTTCAATGTGTCTAGGGCCCACGTAGAGGAATGGCCAAACGCAGCAATTGATGTTAAAACGGGGGAGAGAACAAATCAGTTCCGAATATGAAAAGGGCGTTGTGACTAGACGGTTTGATCATAACGGACACGATGGTGTACCAGTCGAAACAGAAACTAAAGGAAACGCAAGGTCACTTTTTACGGCAATGTGGCCATTGCTTTTTAACAAGGTAGCATACTGTAAGGAATGAGGTTTTTAAGTCTTTAGTAACGTACATAACCACTGATGTTGCACGATTTAATGTCAATGCTTTATTTAGATGTCCTTGATCTGGATTATAGAATCGGAGTTATAGGATTAAATGACCAAATGAATAGAAAGAAACAGGCAGTCTTAAAATCTGACCGGATGAAAGAACTGAAACAGTGTGACGGTATATTATTAATGATAGGTACATCGAGGGAAAAATTTGTGTAGAAAACTCTTCTGGTGACAGAATTAGGATTCGGAAATGTTGAGAGTATCCCCAACAATGCAGGTACCCATGACATGGTTTTGCATATTTAAGAGTCTGAGTTCCCTATGTTGCGATAACTTATTCGAAAGTTTACTAACACTTTGAAAGAACTGAACGTGACGGTCTCAAAAATCCAGCAAAAATATGATAATAACTTGTGGCCGTTTTCTTCAATCCAAAGTCGTGTTCAAGATTGGCTCTTTCGAAACAACAACCTCTTTTGGGACAGAATACTGTCGCGAGCCTTTAATATGTTAATGTTTCATTGGAACAACACCGATCGTTTGCCTTGTAAATACTTTAACTAATGTTTGTCTTCATTGTTTTCTAACAACACTTGCTGGTTGTAGACTGAGTCTTTCAATCTCTAAACAGTGATTTGTGCCTGACAAACAAAACGTCAAGCGTGCTTGCAAAATGTTCGTCAATTAACAGATTGTTTCCCATATGAAATCGCCTCGCGACCCTTAATCAAACCAAAGGATTATCCTTGACGTGAGATAAATTAGTCATGTTACGACCTCTTGGTGAAAAAACGGACTTAATGCCCGGGACTTAATGCAAAGGCGGACAAAAGCTTTCCCTTACTTTTCCGAAAAGCTCCGTGCTTCAACGCTAGATTGTACAGCATTTAACGTGTGACAGATGGAAAGATATCCTCAACAATAATGTTGAACCCCGAAAATGAAGATTTCCGATTACCGATACTTCCTTGATTGTGACGTTACGTTCCCATGTACTACGCTCTAACCCTAACCCTAAAGCCATTTTCTGCTCAATATCATCAGTCCCAAGACTTACATGCGGGCATTTGGTGTGAAAACGTCACATTACCCATTCATTCCGTGCGCGCCTAGTTCTGCCAAACCGAGATTATTCTGGTATACCAGATCACTGTAACTCTATACACACGCAAGATAATGCCTCCTCGGGATTTTGCTTCAAGGCGAAACCCTTGCGGGAGCAATGATCATCAGTTTAACTTGATTCTCTCCAAATATATATCGCTTTCATATATTAACTTTCGTCGTATCCATATCTTCTACGTACAAATATGAACTCACATAATAACCAGCTCCCAGGTGGCTCGATAGCTCAACTGGTAGAGCGCCGCATTAAGATTGCAGAGGTCAGGGGTTGAATCTTGAATTTTTCAGGCTCTCTTTTCTTTGTTACTCAAGTAACGTTAATTAATAACTGTGACGATAACGTCCTCTCCGCAATTCAAATATGTATGGCTGTCATATATGAACTTTCGTTGTTATGTTGAAAGAGCTGTGCAAATGGAGCCAACAGTGTTGCGCTACGCTTCAGCGATCACGGAACAAAAGAAATGTTGACAGTTGTTGGCTCAAAAGTTTGAAAGGTTTCAAACTTCGTGCAGCAACTCCCAATAACAAGCAACAACATGAAGCATGGTGTGCAAACAGACGGAACATGTAAGGGCCTGGCTAAACTAGGAAACATTGTCGCGGACGCAAATGTTTCATAGTTTGGCCACTTGGGAAACATTGTTGCGGACGCAAAATCTTGCTTCCCGGATGCAAGAAAATGTTTTTGAATCAGGTAAAAAACAGTTTTGCTTCCCAGACGCACATTTTTTTTCTTGCGACACAAATGTTTTCCATTGTAGCCACCTAAGCATCAATTCCAGGGAAACAACGTCTCTGCAACAATGTTGCCTAGCTTAGCCTGGCCCTAACAATGTTGGGAATTGCTGGCCAACAATGTTGCTTCCCTTTGGACAGAGCTTTAAAGGCGTACGCAAACGAAGAAACAATGTTGCGGAAACATACCCTTCCAGCAGAGCCTGTTTCGATCTTCCAAGATAAGTTGGAAAGAAGAAAGAACAACTTTCCTCTTCCCGACTTATCTAGGAAGATGGAATGAGACTCTGCTCGCTAGGTAGCGGAAACATTGTTGCGGAAGCAAATGTTCTTCATTTTGCTGCCACAGGAAGCATTTGTTCAGAAACATTTTGCTTCCACAGCAAATGTCTCCTCGTTTGCGTGCAAAGGAAACAATTCGGGAAACAATGTTTCGTCGTTTGCGGATTACTTAAAAAAAATATACGCTCCATAAGGCGCACACTGGATTGCCTGTGGTACGTGTCTGCTAGCGCGACATGTGGGTGACCCCTCAAAACTTAACTAGACTGGACCGCTGCAGTTCAATACCACCCAATTCAGTGCCTTTTGTTTTTGGCAACCATAAAGGTGCACGTGATCACCTCTTGTCAACTGAATGAACTACGGGAAAGCATGTTAATCGTTCGTCGTTTTCAGAGTAAAACAACGTCTTTGGTTTTTTAATGTTGTTCTAATATTTAACTGAATATTTAAATTTCATCTGTCGGGTCAGGAAGCCTTCTTTGTTGGGTTCCTGAGAAACGTATCTACAATCGCGAGGTTGAGCGGTTATGTAATTGAAAATCTGAACATCCATGAGATACTAAAACAGACTTGCGAATTGTCGCAAATCACAATACTGACAAACACAAAAGCAGAAGAAATGGTTCATAAATATGAAGTTTGTTATTGGGTTAGAGTAAAGGGATATATTGTCACGCAACTGATGTAATTTCATGACAATCAAAATTCGCAATGCTGACAAGCACAAAAGCAGAAGAAATGTTCAAGAAAGATGAAGTTTGTTACTATCTGAATGTTTTTGGGTTAGAGTAAAGGGATATATTGTCACGCAAATGATGTAATTTCATGACACTTAAAATTCGCAAAAAGCCTTAATGGGGACGTGCGGACAGCCAGGGTATGTTTTTCGGGATTTTTGTCTTGAACAGGGTATCGAATTTATGATTTTTTGTCTTAATCAGGGTATCGATTTATCAATTTTTGTCTTAAACTGGGTTAAATGTCTTAAACAGGGTATCAAAAATCGGAATTCTGTCTTTAAATGGGTAGGAAAATCAGCGATATTTGTCTTAAACAGGGTCAGGGTATGAGGGGCCGCGCCGCACCTCCCCAACCAGGGATTCATCGAGTACCCCCCCCCCCCCCGTGCAAAATTTGCACAACAATCAAATCACAAAAATAGCAACGCACGCAACAAATTTAGTCGCATTTACCTCTTCGTCGAATTCTCATTCTTAAAAAAGGAATGTTTACTTGTTGTGAAAATCTTTCTATATTCGTTAGCAATCATCCTTTCAATTTTCAGAGAAATCGACCGGTCCGTGAATATTTTACAAGTTTTTTTTTCAATGGGATGTCAAAAGGCCAAGTGGATGTTATGCATAATCGGACGATCAAATTGCGCGTGTGACCGGTTATAAATAATTTCTCACAAAATGTTCCCGAATCGTTAAGTATCACCACAGAAGACAACGACATTATTCTAAAAGTTTAAAAAAAGTAGGTTCTGGAGGTAATTTTGAGAGTGGCAATCAAGGTTACGGCAGACGGCAAATACAAACTCACGAGGCGCACATGGTATATTTGATTAAGTTAACACACCAGAAAGACGCTAACCTCATTTTGACAGGAAACTATTACTATTACTATCCAGTTAAGCTCGTATATTATACAATTCATAAAGGTCACCTTTTCCAGCGAAATATTTTTTAAACAAATAACATATTTGCTATTAGAGGCCCTTCCTATTTCATTACGTGCGTGAAGACAACAAATTCAATCGTGTCAAGTTACCATACGCAATTGTAACAAAACAAGCTGCCAACACACTCCGTGTCAAAAACGCAACTAAATAAATTTCCCACCAGTATTCAGCATCAAACCCTTTACTTGAATTATCAAGCAAAAAATGAGCAACAAAAAAGTGTTGATCTCTCTCCAAATTTCTTTTTTTTTTGGAAGTCGAAAAAGTTTCGGTCATACGCAACTTGCAATGTGTCCCCCCTGGTGATCCGAGAACCCTTCATGTATATGGCACGGGTCCAATTATCTGGTCTTTTGTCACCAAACTCCCTCAGCTCAACCGTAGTACGTCACGTGATGAAATTGTTACAGATTGTACTTGACTTGAGGACAGACGTGAACACGTTGCCAGAGTTGTGAGGGACCTAATGTGTGGGTAAGCGATACCTTGTATTTAATTCATTAATGTTGCAGTGCCTAGGTTCAGGGTTCCGTCGGTGGAAAAATGTGTTCGCCCAATATCAATTACAGTATGGTCGCATTCTGATCAATCGGCTTGTACAATTTTCTGTGCAAACATTTAGACAAGTATGCACCAACGAATGAATATCTGACGCAATCAGTGGACATCGGTAAACAATACTCAACAATGTCGATTTAGATACCATTTCGTTTTTTTTTTAAATCTGCACATACCCTTGTAATGTAAATCACAAACTGATCCTCGTGTAGCTGGAGTGTTTCATGAAAAAGTAAACTTATCATTTAAAAGCTCGAGGAAAAATGATGTGATAAAAGTGTTTTAAGGATCATTTCAACCGTGTACTTGCCACTGAACTGAAGTAAAAGGCTCGCGAATATGCTGTTTGTTTCAAAATTAATTATAGCAACATGTACCGATTGGCCCACTCATCAGTTTAGTCACATCCTCCCGCTTCATGTAAGTGACCTTTCTAATTGTGTAAATGGCATCAATCGATCAATTGCGAATCACTTTTTCGATTTCTTGTATTGGTCATTTTTTAATCAGTTAATTTTTCACTTGGTGAGTCTCAAAATCGAATGACATGTGATTTACTCAATCAATTAGTTTTGTACCTGATGTTCGATCTCTGACATTCAATCAGTTCAGTACTGATTTATTGATCAGTTATGTCCCTTACAGTCGATCAGTTGCACTGATTTATCGATCACTTGGGTCCTTAATATCAGTTGTACTGATAAATCGATAAGTTATGTCCCTATCGATTTATCGATCAGTTTTGTGCCTAATATTCGAACAGTTGTACTAGTTTATCGATCTGTTGTGTCTCTTACATTTGATCAGTTGTAAGTTTTGTCCGTAATATTCAATCAGTTGTACTAACGCTATCCCTAACCGTAAACGATCTCAGCATATTTTAGTTATTAGTCATGGTAGGATGTAAGCTAAAGTTAGGACACCTTTATGCTATATATGCTGCCCTATGCTAGTTCTATTCACTCCCTCAGGAAGTCTCAGTTTGAGAGGAAGGAAATAAATGATAACTATACAATGTACAACTGCAAGCAATCTTCTTGTGTGCCGCTCACTAGCCCTTGTGGAAAAATTTATACTGTGGAACTGGTATTTTGCAGAACATACAACTGATCAAGAAATCAGTACAAATGATCCATAAACACTAGTACAACTGATCGAATATGAAACACAACTGAGCCCAGTTGTTCAAAAGCCAATCATCATTAATCCCAGCCAAATAAAAATTAACCAAGGAGTTTATTTTTCTACTCCCAAATACTGTTCAACACTGATATTTGCAAAACTTCACCAAAAAGTTGAAAACATGAAACAAAAGTTTACACTAATCCTGGATTAAGTTAATCAGCTTTCAAACAGCTGGGTTCTGATCAATTTGACCCTGGTGGTCCCTAGTTCTACGTCTCGGCTGCACTTGTAAATAGCCAGCTGCTTTGCCTTGAGGCCAGTTCAAATTCGTAACAGTACTGTAGTTGTGGTTTTTGTTCTGTTCTGTTGTTTTGTTGACTGTGTGTCATTGGCACCAAAAGCCCCTATGGAGAGTGGTCAATTATGTATGTATCTAATGTATGTATGTATGTAGTGGCAAATATAACAAGTAAGGAGACAATGCAGAGGTTTCTTAGAAGCCGGTCACCGGTGGTATACCTCAGAAATTGTCAGAAATTTGTCTCCCCCCGCTGGCCACTCTGCCTTGATTTTCACTCAAACCCTTGTAAAAGATAAGATTGACCACTGTTTACATTGATTAACCCAGTAATCTACTGCAAAAGTTATTGAAACCCCTGCAATGCACGCTATTCTCGTTATTAACATTCCATGACATTTCATTGTGTTTCATGGTTGACAGCTATTTGAAACTACCATAGATTGTCACATTTTGGGGGACCAGTAATTTCAATTGCTAATTGATTCTTCTTTAACAGGACTCAGGTTTTGAGATTCAACTGAAGTCAAAAGGAATGCTTACATGTTTAACAGAGATGTGAAAATGTATTTGCTGTTCCAGTTCAAATATACTTGGGAAAATTATTAGCAGCAAGTTAGTGTGATTTGAAAATTTAAAAGCCATTGTTTTAATGTTTCTTCTCGGAAATTAGGCATGTGTATTAATTATTATGTTTAATTATAATGCATTATTAAAATTTCAATCTCGTCATTGCATTTCTTAGACTACCTTTTCTGATTGTCTCACTCAATCTTGGTTATCAGCTCATAATTATACTGTAATGACCTTATATGGAAACTAATTGTGTCTGTCGTTTCGTAAAAAGCGAGAAAACATCCTGTAGTTCTGTAAGTAAAACAGTTCACAATTTAATAAAAATTTAAGAAAACAGTTATTCCATTTGCACTTGTTGTACACAAGACTGGCTATAGCCAATTTGGCCTTGTTGGCTATTTACCATCTCATATCCAATGCACGCTTATGGAATGATTGTTAAATAATATATTTGGATTAAATGAGAACTGTAACAGTTTTACCGGGTACAGTTTTTCGAAACAGAAAACTAGGAATAATGAAGAGCACAGGCTGCCTAGAATAACCACAATGGTTAATGAAACTAATCACAAATTTATAAGTAAAGGAACTAATTTCAGTGAGAACAGGCATTTTTAACTCAGTCAATTCAAAGTACCTGTTATTTTGAAATAAGGTCAAAATCCCTTGGATTTATCTTTCTTTGTTTTGCATACTATCTGTTATTTTGAAACCTGCACTGTTTTGAACCATTTCAATTTCCCTTACACTGAAAAATAGCTACAGTCTCAGACATAAATAGTTGTGACACTTCATGCCAAGATCTTCTGTTCCCTTCTCGTGCGTTCCCTGCCCCTCTCAATGTTGTTTATAGCTGTTCAGTCACCAAAATATAATCTTTCACACCAACATTGGGAGGGAAGGAAGAGGTAGACGTGTCCCAACAATTATGTCTGGGACTGTTGGTGTTAACTGTACATTTACATGGAAGGCTAAATTCCACACACTTTAATTCAGGCTGATGCCCTTACATTAGTATATGCCCAATTTATCCTTATCCGCGAAAGCTAGTCAACACATAACAATTTAGAGTAGGCAGTTCAATATTCTTTTCTCGGTAACTAGCTAAGGATTATGTTTTTGCAAACGTTGGCCGTGTAGCACCCATATTTGAACAGACTTAACTGATTAGAGAGTAATGTGAAGTGGTAAGTTTCTACCCCATATGAACCATGTGAGCGTTAGCCCTACTGATGGAAATGGGCCCACACAAGGACAGAGAAAACCTCTGACCAGGGTGGGAAAACCCTGGTCCCACCCTGGTTAGAGGTTTCTCTGCCCTTGTGTGGGCCCGTTTCCATCAGTAGGGCTAACGCTCACATGTTTCATATGAGGTAGAAACTTAGCACTTCACATTACACTCTAATCAGTTTTAGCTAAGTAGTAGTCATGGCATTAATTTCTGCCACTATTCCTGGGAGACATGAACAACAGAAACAATTATCTTTTAGGTGGAATGGTGGATAATATTGTATAGTATCATCCAACTAGTGGACTAATGCAAATCCTGCATTTTGATTGGCTACGCTACTAGAGGACTATTATTAATAGCCCTCAAGTAGTGAAAAGCATGACTCCTTCTTTCATTTTATTCTCAAATAAATACTTCTTCAACTTGCATTTGCTAACTTCATTATTGCCTCTTCTGTGCGAATAGTTGGGTGATACTAAAACAAAAAAAATTATTAGACCCTTTGCCCTCAAGGACCACGGGTCAATAGTCCATTCGGCTTTGCCTCATGGGCTACTGACCCGTAGCCCGCAAGGGTACGAATCCTAGCATAACAAATGTGATCAAATGCTTTTGAATCCAAAATTAAGGTAATGCTTAACATCCTTTCTGGCTAAGTCAGGTAGGAGGCCTTCATCATAATGTGCATGAGTGCTGTTGTGAAATGGTAATTTTCTTACATGTTTTTTTGGTACCAAGAAAGATTCTTATGCTGTGATAATTATCTGGCAAAGGGCTCTCACAATTTGAGAGATGTTGAGAATAGGCTTCAATGTTATTTAAATTAGCTTTCAGTAACTCCAATAATAATGTTGAAAATCATATGCATGTATAATATTATAAATTATGTTAAACATTATATAAGCTTACATATACTTGTATTATATTGTATAATCTGAAGACTCTTACGTTAATGGTAATTCTGTAATTAGATCTAGTTTTCTGTGTTTTTTTTTTGTTGGTTTCTTGTTTGTTTTTGTTTTTTTAATAATAATTTGTTAATAAAGGTATCACACATTAAGCTTTTTGGAGGGTTTGTTAACTTAAGAAAGTTATTGATACTTTTCCAACTAATTTAGTTTTGGGCCATTTATAATCAGTGAAAAAGGGTAGTTACCTTTTTAATGATGTCTTCCTTCCCTGTCATGACTGCCTTTGCCAGGTCGGATTTGGCTAAGCGAATTTTCTCCATCACACCTGTAAATTTTGAACATTTTTACAGAGGGGAAAAAATTATGACTACTAAAAAGTTGTTAACTTTTGACTGTATTAATGTTCAGAGTCAATGAAATCTAGATAATTACCTGGCTCTTTTTTGAAGATCGATGCTGCCACTCAGATATTAAAGGCACGTGCGTGCGTTCCTTGACGACTCTTCTCAAAGGCATCCTCAAATATTCGTCACGAAGTGTCACTCTGAAATGTCTCCATTTCCAACTTTTTGCAAATGCAGTCTCGCACTCTTTTATTTTACCATAATTTTTGGTTAAAGCAACGGTCATGGGTAAGCAAGTAGGACCTTCTCCTTTTAAAAGTACATCACCGCTATCAACCCTGCATTTCAAACATCAGGTTTGCGATGTAGGGTTTATAGAGAATTTGAAATACATATGTTTGTCACCCAAATTAACAGGTATTTAAGTATTTACGTTTTTGCTTAAATTTCTATTGGCATTCGTAACCGTTGTGATCAATTTTGAACTGTGCAGTGTTTCCAGGTCGCGCGAGACCATAAAAAGAATAACCAAAATCAGCGCCAAAGCTTCATTGCCAGCCATTAAAAGTTGCGGGAAATTTACGTACTTTCCAAGAACTTAACACAAGGAAAATCAAGGACTTTTCAAGGAAAAATGAAATTCAATGACTTTTCAAGACTGCGAATGTGAAGGTGCAGATTTCTTCTGTTGTGGGGGTATGGGAGGGGTCACTCAAATGTTCCTTTTTTGCTTAAATCACATGCCAATCGATGTTATGTAGCACAGTTAGTATAACTCCAGAGAAACAACTATTGTTCTCGGAGAGAGGCAGGGACATTCTTTTGTGTTGTAGCATTGAAAGGGCGTCCATAGTTCACAGGAAATCATTTTGTATGAAATGTCCACATATTAAATATTAAGTTGAGATGGTTATGAATAATGCAATGTAGGCTATCAAAGCTTGGAGCCATTGGATATGTCAAACGCCACGATTCTGGCTTAGTTTTTGGTGTAAAGCGGACACTCCTATAAGAAACTTAATCACGACAGCAGTAGCACATCCACCCACCCCCTGTTCCCCTTCTCCAATTCCTCTAACGAGCGAGAATATCACGGCGAGTCATTATGACTCTAGAGTGTGTAGTTCCGCTTTTTTTTTTCACCGCGGGTATAAATATTCACTGAAACCGCGCGTGGGGTGATTAAGAAAACCCTATTATTAATCAAAGTTACAAAAGTGCCCTAAAATTCTTAAGGAGCAACCAACGTTAAAATCCACCATTCAATATACAAAAAGGTAATAGAATAAAATAAAACCCATCAATGTATTGTTTTAAAACTCAACGTCATCGATTATCACTCGAAAATCCCAAGTTTTGCGTGCTTAAACTGGCGTCACATGAAAGGGCACTTTAGTAACGAAATGCACTTGCGGGACCCGGTATCCAAAAAAATTTACATTAATATCTTAAACACCGACTTCTAATGATCTTTTGCGTTCAGAACATAGCTTGTGTGTTTCTTCCAATGTTTCAATCAGTCGGCCTGAGAGTCATGCTCATATTTGGTGATAAAACACGTAGGCGCTACAAATTTAGCCACCGATTTGTTTGCGACGTCTTACAGACATCGCAAGTACATGAAGATGTATATATATTCACGACGTTTTTTGAGCAGGAAAAATCTGTGAAGAGATTCAATTGTGGAAAGTGAGGGAATGCTCAAAATATATCGTAGTCCCCAGATATCCTCTATACCATTTGAAAAACCACTTAGAAAAATGTTTTTTAGTACTTTCCACGGCAAGGGGCACTTTGGCAACAAGTGAGGGACATAAACTGATGTAACACAAGGAGTTTCAAAGAAGTAAGGCTGAAACGTGAACACATCGTAGGTTACACTAGGCACCTTCAATCCATGCGTAAGAAAAGTTGAGGTTGATTTTTGTTTGTTATTTGAAACTCAGAGACTTGCCTGTTACTAAACTGCCCTATTTTTAATCTTTAGAGAGAGAGAGAGAGAGAGAGAGAGAGAGAGAGAGAGAGAGAGAGAGAGAGAGAGAGAGAGAGAGAGAGAGAGAGAGAGAGCGAGCGAGAGAGAATTCAGATGACACCTTCGGTTTCTCGTTCGTACTAGAAAAGATTAGATGCTCACACCGACTACAGATATCAGTACAAAGACCAGACGTCAATATTTTTCCGTCGGTTATTCGTCCTGCCGGAATTTCAAGCCGCGTACTACCGCAAAGACGTCCGATGCTTTGCTAACTGAGAACAGTCGCCTGTAAAAATAAAGCTAACAAAATCTATGCAGGAATAGATAACGTATCTTACATTTTGTCCCACTCCTAGGTCTTGGATGACTCTTACCAGGGTCAAATAATCAAGCTTGGTATCAGATGTCCATCAGGGCTTCCGGGCTACAACAACAGTTGCCTTCTCTTTAAAGTGCAAGGAAATTTTTCTTGTAAGTTATGCTGAGCAGTTTTTCAAACTTGTGCTTCTCTTAAAGTGACACTAAATTTAAAATAAGCTTAGCCTTTTCTTTTAACCGCAGAATAATACACAGTTCACGTTTTTCAAATTCTCCCCTTTTTTGGAGATTTTTAGCAAAATGTATCCCTTCAATCAAAGTATTGTAGGCTCTAAGCTCTCTTGTTTAGGTGATATTGTAAAGCCCGCCGATGACTTTCTTTATAGCCCGATCCAGTAAAATTTCATTATTTGATGAAAGCTTGCAGACTCGTTCAAGTTATAAACGTCCGTCTTTGGCGTAGTCGCACACAACCGTTTTTTTTTTTCTCCTAAGCATGCCAAATGTCCAGCTCGATTCTAAAAAAGCTAATTTGCACTGACCCATCTGACTGACAGACACAGGGAGGTGGGTGTGGTCCATTGGTAGGGGTGCGAGGGATTTCAGGCTTTCAACACAGATATGGCCACCAAGTTGATTTGTCTTCGGTTGTTCCGAATGCAAGTCGGCATACTTTGTACAGCTCCCTGGAAGTTGGGTTTCTTATCGTTGTTGTGTTTTTTTAAATACTTTCCTTCTAGACACGCCCTGAAGCCTTAAATATGGCTGTGAATACAGTAAATAAAGTTTTATATCTTTTTACAGGTCCTCTCGGAAAACAAGAAACCGATAAGTTATTCTCAACGACAGCTGCTTTGGCCGAAACAACATCAACTCCATCGAAGGTATTTATCGCCTTATAAATAAATAAAACCTACCTTGGTCATCATATGTTGGTCAACAAGAACATTTTGTATTCAATTGATTTTTACAGATGCCCAGAGAGACCTCAACACAGACGAAGCAAAGTTCTACAGAGGTAAATTTAAGAGCGTCGTCAATGTACCAGAAATCTTACTGATGAGAGAGTACGGAGTTTAAGAATAGACGACGCTACAAAACAATTACATAATTTGGTTGAAAAATGAAAAATAATTGTACTGCACCACGCATTTTCTCCATAACAACGACGCGAAGTTACCAAATTTAAGGTTTTGATCCCAGCTTGAGCACAGAAATGTGAATCTTTCATTCTCTGTTTTTAGTCTGAAACCACTCGTACCAATTGATTTTTAGGACACTTCGCCCACATTACGACGTAAACGAGATGGAATAATCGCAAAAGACGTAGGATAGCGCAGAGGTATATTTCGAAGCGAAGTTGTCGTCAACGTCGCCGTCGTAGATCTCATTCTCCATAGTAGGGGGAAGAGGACGGAGGGGTGAGGGCCGGAAGAAGAGAGGGAGACAAGAAAAGAAGGGGGGGACAGGTAGAGGGAGAGAGGAAAGAGGCGATGGGAGTGGGGAAGAGGAAGAGGGAAAGGGGGAGAGGGAGCGGGAGTGGAGGGCAAGAAACAAGAGGGGTTTTTACAAGTCGGAAAACTATCAATGCGATTTGAATAATTTCAGAATGAATGAACACGGGCTTAGCGGTGTAAGTTTCTTCTACGATCGTTGAGCATGGTGATTGAAACTAATGGTGAGCGGAAAGATCAAAACGTAGGGTCTTGTTCCTTATGTTAGTACTACGTGGAGCAATAGCACAACCATGATTGAACCATAGCACCATAAACATTTTTGTGCAATGGTTTTCGAATTACCTACGATTTAAATTCCTAATAAACAGGCTGCCCAACTAATGGAGCAAAATTACGCAAATGTTATTTATTATTAAATTGTTAATCCCCTTTTCTTCACCACAGGGTCGCTTCCAGCCCAGCTCGGGGGTGAGACAAACGGACGATTCGTCATCTAAAGTGCCTGTCATTGTTGGAGTTACAGCTTCCATAATATTCACAATAGTATTACTCGTCGTTGCCTTTCTTATTTGTCGACGTTACAAATCCAGGTAACCGGCACAATATTGACAGAGTAGAATAAGTAAATGAACTTGAATAAGTTATAAATGCCGCTCATCACATCCTAATCAGGCTAAGGAAGGTTGACAAATTAGGAAAACGATAATGCCAATTCTGTCCAGAAATGCAAGCAATTGTAGTTACACGCCCGATTATCCAACACGTGTCACTAGATGATTCATAATAATAATAATAACAATAACAAGTATAGGTAATCACATGAGGCCGAGTACTATTAAGGATTAATTGAACGAGTGTTTTGGAAATTTTTCAAAACACAAGTGCAATTAATCCTTAATAGTACGAGGACTCATGCGATTTCTTGTTTATCAATAAGGGGCAAAATTACTCTTGATTACCAAAAATGCCCTCGATTAAGAAAAAATGCCCTCTGTCTCAGCCAATCAGCGCTCAGTAATTTTGCCCTTTATTGTTGATAGTAATAATAACAATAATAATAATAATAATAATAATAATAATAATAATAATAATAATAATGATGATGATGATAGCGATGGTGACAATGTTACTGATTGATGAGGGAAATTGTGAAGATAATGATGCTTATGATGATGGTGATAAACATAATAACAATGATGACGATAATCTTAATGACGACGATAATGATGATAACGATGATGATGATGACGACGATGATGTCAACGATGATAATGATGACATAATGATGATGACGATGACGACGATGATAATGATGATGACGACGACAATGATGATGATGATGATGATGATGATGATGACGAGACATTTAAGAAAAAAATACAATCATGTATACCTTAACATATTATTGTCTCTTGTTCATTTACAGGCAAGAAAAACATGAAAGTAAAAAGGTAAAAGCAGCAATCACTTTAGAGAGTGTCTTTTGTGTGTTATATAGTTGGAAAATTTTTAGACAAAAGAAAGCGTTTAGGTTTCGACTACAGGAGAGATACTGTTCTGGATATAGAGAAAAAACTAATAAATTATTGACCGAATGCATAAATGGCGGCCAAAAATGTATTCTTTTGTTTATGTTCTAATGAGACTCACTAGACTCGCACTCAAGCAACATTTCTGTTATATTTTGTTCCTGCAAACGAGGATAGTGAGGCCAATTAGCACATAAACAAAAGAAGATAATTCATGATATCATGCTCAACCTCATCCAATAATTGTTTAATATAGTGCAGATGAGAGGTAATTCAGTGCAAAAAGAAGTAATAAACCAAGCATTCTTATTGGTCAATGAGCAAACAAAGTCAGACATAGCCAATCAAATGCGATCCCTGGATGGCGCAATTTTTGCGTGATTGCGTGATTCGCGTGCATTCCTTCTGCTTCGCATTTTTTTTCATGTAAGTAATCACATAATTTTTTTCGTACAATTAGGAATAAAAAAGCATTGTATTTTTTTCAAAGACTGCAAATTGAATTTTTTTCGCCTTAAAATTAATTACTCGTGCTTATTTATTTCAAATCTCACTCGAAATCATGTGATTATCTATACAAAAACCTATCCACCTCATAGAGACCTCCACTTGGTTGAATCACGAAATTTGGTTGCCATAAACGGAGGTCCAGGTCTTTTCAGATCGTTCAAACACGAGAGCTTAGTTTTTACTAGATGGATACCTCTCTCTCTCTCCAACCAAATGCATCTTTCTCAAATTTTAGACTTATGAAAATAGTAGCTGCTATAACTGCTAGTAACCGTTTCAGTCTAGAGAGTGAGACATATGGATTTTACTCTGTCTCAGGCCAGACGATTTTACTCGTCAATGGCGGCCGCTTCAGAGATTAAAGGGTAGTAGTTACAAAATATCTTACTTGTCTCAAATGATGACTCACTCCAATCAATGGGCTTCACTCTTTGCTTGTCTTGAGCCACCATGATTCTTCCCTTGCGATCAATTCGAGGGCGTCCAAAGGATGCCACTATTTGAAAGTTCCACTCTGTGGTCAGGCATGACTTGATTGTTTGGTACAATACCTAGAAAGAGAAAATAAGTCATGTAAGAAATATTCATACTGTGCATTCATTTCTTCCCCATTGTAATAGAAGGTAATGGGCTGGATGTTGAGGAAACGCAACCCCACTGCTAACTCGGAAACAGGTAAATAGGCTTAGAAGTGCAATCAAATATACATCACATAGTCAATATACAAGGGCACCCACCGGGCAAATTAAGCCAAAAGCCTTTGAATGAGAGACATTTCTAGACTTCTTGTTATGTATATAAAAAAGGACGGTAAACCGAAGGTCTCATCTCAAAATGCTTCCGATAGATGGTTTGCAGCCAGTCTCTAGATACAGAGATAGCAATAGACCTTATTCCAAAATGGCCGTCATTCAAATATTCTTTTGTTTTTATTCAAATTAGCCCTTGATGCCTCGTTCTTGAGCTGAAAATTCAAAATAATATTTTGCCTTGAACGAGGCATCAAGGTCTAATTTGAATGAAAACAAAAGAATTTCTAAATGGCGGCCATTTTTTTTCATTTATTTACTCGTTTGTTTTTGGCTTGGGTATCGATCGATCAATCACATAATTTGCTACGAGAGCTGCTACAGGACATCCCACTCTAACACCATCTTGGTGCTTCATATTCAGTTAGATTTCGTCGTCAAGTTTCTTTTTATTCCAATTGTTGCTCTTTCCAAGTTTTCATATTTCTAAAAAATGAACGAAATATTTTGCGCAACCATAGCACCATATTGAAATCCCGTCTACTACTGAAGACCGGGTGATCTGCCTCTTAATAATCATCCATATGACTTCCAGGAGTGATCGATCGGTACGTAAATTCTCTTAACAATTTCAATTTAGTTGGGAGAATGAACGTTTCGATCATACCTGGTACTAGTTGGGAGAGTAAACGTTTTGATCGTGGAAAAGAAAGGGTTAGGAAACCAAATCATTTTGCTGGCTCAATTTTAATCAATACTTTCACTCTTTCTCGAACAACAGCTATGCAAGACTATGGGATTCCTTCATGGGAAGATCAAGACGACAAGGGTCCCGTATACGCAGTCATCGCATTCCCAGAAAAGCACTCGAAAGACGAAAAAAAGGAGCCATTCCATTGTGTCGTGGAAGAGGCAGCACTGATTGACAAAGAAACGGATAGAAGTGGTGCCTCAAAAAATCCCAAATCCGAAAAGCATTTTAATGAGGATCACATTTATGCAGAGGTGAAAAATAGAAAGAAACGACGAGTTGAGAATTCCTTGAAGTTGCCCGACTTCATTAACTTGATAGAAAACAGTCACTCTGGCAGTTCGGAAGATGAAACTGGACCTGTTCTAGAGATTCTGGGACCTTACGTGCGAGGAGCACAGGAACCAGATCTACCCGAGTTTACACCTGAAAAACCAGTGTATTTTACTTTGGAGGAATGTTTTTCGCATACATTAAAGCGAACTAACGACGACCTAGAGTGTGGAGATGGACCAATTTTTAGACTTGTGGGCGGCCCGGATCAATATCGGGCCATTTGCACTGAAGCGCTTGTTTACTACACCTTAAATGAATCTGAACAGGATGACGAAAATGACAATAATTCCAAGTTTACCATTGGACAAGTCTTTGATGAGTTGGAGGAACGCTTTCTCAACAAGGATGGTGAACCCGGGAGCACAAATCCAGAAAGACCAGAACATATTCCCGAAAAGAGCTATACGGGTCGCCAACTCGCAAATGCTTCTGAGCCGGTGTACAACTTTTTGGAGGAGCTTTTTCCAAAAGGCACTCCTACTTTTAGCCGAGGAACGATACGTAATGAAGATGGCCCGATCTACTTCCATTTGAGGCGACTAAAATCCAATCACTCTAAAGCAACCAGAATTCAGCCAAAATGGAGAGATGTGGAAGACGAAAATCCGACAGGAGCGGACGGAAATAAAAAGACTAATCCCGTCTACACAAGAGCGCCAGCGTTTAATACCTTGGAAAGGTCTGATTATGATAAACAGAATGACGGCAATGACATGTTTACGATTGAAGAGGCTTTTGATCAATTGCAGGACCGATACCTAAAAAACCCCGAAGAAGCCAAGAACGCCTCTTTAGAGAGACCAGGACTCGTTCCTCAGGCTCGTTCTTCGAATGATAAACTTACGGGTGATTCTGAAGGCACAGGCGAACCAGGAAATAAGGTGCTTGGTAAAAAAGAAACTCTTCCATTTCAGCTGCTATCCAACCACGACGGCCCAGTTTATTTGCATTTGAGACGGTTAAAATCCAACCATTCCAAAGCAACGAGAATTCGTCCTCAGTTGGAAAACGAAGGGGAGTGTGGCGGCAAAGAAGGGCAAGATAACACAGATAAGGTACATCATGAAAACGTTCCCATTTACGCGCGAGCTCCAGTTTTTTACACCTTAAAAAGGTCCGGAATTGAAAAGCAGAACAACAATAACACTTTGGTTACAATTGAACAAGCGTTCGATGAGCTTAAGGACCGTTACTTTGAAAAGCCCGAGGGAGCACGAAACAGCGACCCAAAAAACGCAAGCGTCCATCTTCAGAAAGATTATTTGGATAGCGAGCAAACAAAGAATTCAATAGCTGAACCCAAACCAATGCTAAACCTTTTGGAACAAGTTCGTGGTCAAGAAACATCTAAATTTCAATCCTTATCCGACCATGATGGTCCGGTTTACCTTCACTTGAGGCGTTTGAAATCCAACCATTCCAAGGCAACCAGAATTCGTCCAAGACTGGAAGGTGAATCCGAGTGTTCCGCTGTGAGGGACCAAACTCGGAAAGGCGTGGATGAAGATGGAGGGAGGGATCCAATTTACGCTCGTGCGCCAGTTTTTTACACCTTGAAAAGGTCTGGGTCTGATAAACAAGCTAAGGAAAACAACCTGGTTACAATTGAACAAGCCTTTAACCAATTGGAAGACCGTTACCTTAAAAAGCAGGAAGAAGCTGAGAACTCCTCATTAGAGGGGCCAAGCCTTATGCTAAAGTCACGCTGTTTGGATAGGAAAGGAGTGAACTACTCGGCAGGCACAAGCGAACCAGTGCTTAACAACATCTTTGACGAAGTTTGTGGCAAAGAAATTCAAACGTTTTCACCGATATCAAACTACAGAGGCCCGATTTATTTCAATCTGAGGCGTTTAAAGTCTAATCATTCCAGAGCAACAAGAATTCAGTCTGAATGGGAAGATGAGCCGGTGTATAGCGTAATTGAAGAGAAATACCTTAAAGGCACTGAGGGAAAAGATACCTCAAAAGAAGAGCCAATTTATTTAACGCTGGAGCAATTGTGTTCTGACACCCTCAAAAGGGACACAAGTGATAGTCAAGATGAAGATGAACTAGATGACGACATTTTCGTGGCACGTTATCTTGAAAGCACAGAGGATGCTGACTCCTCGGCGAGGCCAGTGTTTTACTCTTTGGATACATTTCGTACGAAGAAGTTCGCACGGAAATCCAGCAATGAGTCTCTAAAATAAACGAAAAGAACTCGTAGCAAGCCTGACTTGCATCACCATGGCATCACTCCTGATATCAGAGTGGTTTGGATAGATGCAAAACTGCTTCGATTCAATTTTTTTTAGGACGAACTTTCTAAAGCCAGTTTTAAGAAAAGTGGCCTGAAAAATGATGACCCATCCGTCTAGATTTTGCACAGAAGAGCCAAAAAAATACAAAAAAGTGACAGTTTTAGGACGAACTTTCTAAAGCCAGTTTTAAGAAAAGTGGCCTGAAAAATGATGACCCATCCGTCTAGATTTTGCACAGAAGAGCTAAAAAATTACAAAAAAGTGACAGCCCGGTGTTTAAGTAACCAAAAAGTTTTGTAGGAGATACGTGAAACTTCAAAATGAATAACCAAGTAGAGTTATACGAAATAAATATCAAAAAGCGTCAGTAGTATTTAAAAAGAATCACAGCCATTTCGGGTGTAGAACCGTTCTTCAGTGTGAAGAAAGCCGTTCTTTCTTCGGCTTCGTTCACGAATTTCTTCTCAATGAAGAAGGGTTCTGCGCCCGAAACGTCTTAGTTCCAAGAGAGTGAATTGGACGGAGAGGCGAAGAAATGATTGTGTCCGGAGAGAAGTAGATGTAACCTTTGAGAACAGAATGCTAGATGAAGCAGAAAAAATGACCACTGAAGGTGACGAGGTATATGGCAACTGTAGAAGGAGAGGAAACTACGCTGGTTTCACGAGGAACACCTAAAAGGGAAGTCGGATTTCTCGAAAACAAAATGCACAGGGCCATACCATGAAGATTTAAAAAGAGGGTTAGGGTTAGGGTTAGGGTTTTTTTCTAATTAATTACGTTTGAGTACTTTCCATCATATACAAAATAAAATCGCTTGAAAGAATAGAAATATTTTGCTCGCAAATTTGGGGCTGTCACACAAAAGAATCCCGAACTTTGACAATGTAATATTTTAAGGTCTTATGCGTCATTGTACATAGACGCGAAAACAAAAAACAAAAAAGGAGGTAGATGAATGCTTTACGATGTAGTTTCTACTACTGAAATATAAAAAAATTGTTTCTACTCCTGAAGTGGTAATTGAAAAAAACATTTAAAAAATTCGATGCCCCCAGAATCAACTTGTAAAAGCAGATATTTTGCTGTATAGGTAAACTGACGTCGACAGGCGGGGCTAAATACGATGCATGTTGCTTCAGTACGATAACCTCCCCTCTACTTTCCTAAATAGTTGAGATTTGGATTAAGGTTGTTTTTAAAAAAATAAAAATCAAGTACAGAAGGGAACTGACGAACCATACGTGCCAGTCAACCCATTATGAAAAGAAAATGTATGAATATATAAAAGCTTAATTATTTAACTACCAATTTGTTAACTAACTAACTAACAACCTTACTAACTGCTGATTTTAGCCCAAGTGGTATAGGGGCGCTGAGGGTCGAAGACCTTTTCAGCTGTAATTTGAGAAGAAATACACCGTATTTCCAATTAGCATGCCGAGCTGAAATACTTGCCTAGGAATCTCAAATTATAATATACAAATTTATTTTGAGAAGGGAACAAACTATGGAGCGGATATCCACTCACTTCCGATAAATGAAACTATATTATAACGAAAAGAAGTTAGAGTCTTGAATTTAGTTTCGCTCTTTTTGGTTAACGGAAATGCATCAAACTGGCCAACTATTTTTTCTTCCTTGTCCACTGACCGCTCAACCAATCTCATCGCCCATTGTTTAATTCCCAAGGAAGTAAATTCTTTGATTGGGATGAAACTTAATAAATGAAACTATATTATGACGAAAACAAGTTAGAGTCTTGAATTCAGATTCTTTCTTTGAGGTTAAGGAAAACGCATCAAAGGCAATCCTACCAAGCAGTTTATTAAAAAAACATTGATGATCCTTTTTTGTCCTAAAAAATAAAAAACCCTTTCCTTCCAGGATCATCCAGACAAGTGCAAAACGTAGCATTAGGGACACGTCGAATGATACTTAGAATTCGCGGACGTCATGCCGCAGAATCGAGGCTCGTAAACAGTTTATGTGCACTATAGGAAATCCAACCGCAGTCCTCTGGCTGCAAGTGTTAAAGCCAATACAAAGGAAATCTATTTTAAACAAAATGACCAAGTATTCTTTGTTCCTTGTCCAACCGCTTAAGCAATCTCATCGCCCAATGCTGAATTCTCGAGGAAGTAAATTTTTTATTAGAAACTTAAAGTACGTCATTTGGCCACAAAGGAAATTCGATATGGGTGACTGTAATTGGAGCGAATACTTATTAAGTCAACACGGGAGCGAGAGAATCATATTGTAGTCATATGAAAAGTATAACTGTCTCTTTACAAGTTCGATACGCACTGCCAGGATATATAACTGCCAAGAAGAGAAAGACAGCTTTAAATTTCCATTTATTACTTGACCAGCGATCCTTGAGTTCTCTACCAAGATGAAGATCTATCTCGTTGAAGTCTTGATATCTTTGTCACTTTGTGTCGAGCAAACTCTTCTTGAAAGTATCGAAATAAGGAGGTTCATTGGCGAAGACGAAGACTCGTTTTACATTCCACGAACGGTTTGCGATCAAGGAGACAGCAGATACGAACAATATTGTGCCTCTGGTCATGATATATGCGAAAGGCAGGACACAGTTACTGATAATCGTTATTTGTGCTCGTGTCCGCGCGAAAATGCTACTCTAACATATCGAGACAACCTTTGGAGATGCCGTGAAAATGTAGAGGTGCGAAGACATTTGGGTAAGTTTAAGTTTTGTCATGTAACCAGGTATCTCTTCCGTACAATATTCCTTTCTGAGTGTGTCCGTCCGTAAAATTTCTTATGCTCAACTCTGTCGTTCGTTTATTTTTTGACTGGTTAACGATATCTTCATTTAAAAGCTTGTTTCCCATTTAACTGCGAATGATTGGAAATTTACGATATTCTTCTTTCGTGTTTTCTTAAATCCCGTTAATGTTTTGTCCACGAATAGTTTACAATTTTTCTTGTTCGTGCATAGGAATTAATGACATCAATCCATTGTGTTAATACACTCAACTGTTCAGTACAGTCGTCATTCCATACAACGTACAGCAATTAAGGCATCGTCTCAAGCTTATCATTGAACAATGCAAACCATATTGTATATGCTACGAGTCTGATAATGTACGTTAAAAAAACTTTTCTATTCTTATTGGATAAGAGCAATGCAGTTTTCAGATAACACAGTGCAGAAATATAGTTTACGTCATAGAAAGTGCGGCGTACGGGGTTTTATGCACGAGTTGTTTGTGTCAAAAACCCGAACGAGCGAGGAACGAGCGAGTGAGGGTTTTTGACACAAACAACGAGTGAATAAGACCCCGTACAAAGCACTTTCTATGTCGTGAACTGTTTATTACACATAAGACGAGAATTTTCATTAAAATAGTTTTCTGAACGCAAATTAGAAACAAAAACTCACTAACAATAGAACCAAATGCAAATTTAATTTAATTCAATACCAAAGTACGATTTGCACGAGATGCACAAGATGCACGAGTGATTGGCATGGAAACGCCTTTACGCTATCGTTGATTGGTTATACTTCCACATGTGAAATAGCTGTACGCCATTCTGATTGGCTGTATAAGCTTTTTCCACATGCGAAAGTAATGCGTATAGATTTGTACAAATGAGCTTTATGGAATAAAATTCTCATGTTATGTGTAATAAAAGGGGTTATGCATTGCAAAAAGAAGTAGCAAACCAAGCATTCTGATTGGTCAATGAGCAAAGAAATTCAGAGATTGGCGCAATTATTGCGTGATTGCGTGATACGAATGCCTTGCGTCTGCTTAACCATCTCGAATTTTATCATGCATATTATCAAAAAGTAATCACATGATTTTTCTCGTGCTATTTGAAATAAATAAGAACTTGTAAATTTTTCAAAGACTACAAATTGTGTTCGCCTTTGCTTATTTGTGCAAAGTTGCACTCGAAATCACGTGATTACGTATAAAAAGGAAAAATAAAGCACACAGCCTAACTAAAGCAACCCTCAGGCAAGGGTACAACTTCGAGTATCGCAACTAGTTTTCCGTTCTAAACACCGACCTAAAAAACTTAAGTAATCTCGCTCTCTTGACGAGACTTGTCCTTTAATCTCAAATTCTCTAATTTCCCACAAAAGACGATTTCTTTTACAATATGAAACTTAAAGCACCTTTTTCATTGCAACTGAAATTTCAAAAAAATCTTACGATTTATAGCACTTTATTGAGATGTTCATGGTCACGTCATTTATTGCAATTAATGATGAAAGCTGTGGTTGATCGACAAGGGGTTCTTCTGTTTCGGTAGTTGACAAATTTCAATATCAAAAGAAATTTTTGTAAACAGTGAATATTGCTATTAAGAACGTTTTTAATTTACGTAATTTAGGCATGTTTACGAAGGAAGAAAATGCCATTTATTGTTTTCGCGGGCCATTTCCGCCGCTTCGGTCATCGAAATCATGACACAGAGATTTAGCAGCGCCTTTAAGAAAAATGACAAATGGCAGAATGCTGTTTGCCATAAAAATAAAAATAATACTTTTGAATTTAAGGAACATCTTTCAAACATCATCATCAGCCATAGTGAGTATAACAGTAAATATTTTACAAGATGACCTGAACTGGAAATTTCACATCGACCATATTGCACTGACAATAAGACTGTCGGAGTAATTGCTCCTCTCCGACAGACACTTCGTCTATCAAACAAACAAACAACTTTACTTTATTACCCTTTTTCTTACAGAATAAGTTACAATAAAAAAAATGAAATTATAAAAGAGCAATGGCTTCCTTAATAACATGAAAGCTAAAGAAGGTAGGAAGCCATAGTAAAAGGCAGGTGGAGATAAGAAAGACACACAACGACAGTGCACAATACAATCAGTAACCTAAACTATCTATCCTTAGAACCTATCTAAAACCTTAACCTAGACTTAGTCCTTTACGCAACAAATAAATCATAAAAATAAAAGGCACATTGTCGGATTAAAAGAGAAAAAAAAACAAAATATAAATATATTTATATATGGAAGAAAAAAACAAATAAACTACAACTTCATCCCTACAAGTCTGTTTCGTGGTCGTCCACTCATCAGGGGGGGGGGGGGATTAATCGTGGTCGCCCCCTGATGAGTGGGCTAC
>NC_090875.1:27793143-27840643 GCF_036669935.1 Montipora foliosa
TAGCGGATTGATTGATTGATTGATATGGCCACCAAGTCGATTTGTCTTCGGTTGTCCCGACTGCAAATCGACATGCTTTGCACAGCTCCCTGGAAGTTGGGTTTCTTATCGTTGTTGTGTTTGTTTAAATACTTTCCTTCTAGACACGGGCCCTGAAGCCTTAAATATGGCCGTGAATACAGTAAATAAAAGTTCTATACCTTTTTACAGGTCCTCTCGGAAAACAAGAAACCGACAGATTATCCTCAACAACAGCTGCTTTCTCTGAAACAACATCGACTCCATCAAAGGTATTTATCGCCTTGTAAATAAATAAAACCTACCCTGGTCATCATATGTTGGTCAACAAGAAACCATTTTGTATTCAATTGATTTTTACAGATGCCCAGAGAGACCTCAACACAGACGAAGCAAAGTTCTACTGAGGTAAATTTAAGAGCGTCGTCGATGTACCAGAAATCCTACTGGTGAGAGAGTACGGAGTTTAAGAATCGGCGACGCTACAAAACAATAATATAATTTGATTGAAAAATGAAAAATAATTGTACTGCACCACGTATTTTCTCCATAACAACGACGCGAAGTTACCAAATTTAAGGTTTTGATCCCAGCGTGAGCACAGAAATGTGAATCTTTCATTCTCTGTTTTTAGTCTGAAACCACTCGTACCAATTGATTTTTAGGACACTTCGCCCACATTACGACGTAAACGAGATGGAATAATCGCAAAAGACGTAGGATAGCGCAGAGTTATATTTCGAAGCGAAGTTGTCGTAAACGTCGCCGTCGTAGATCTTATTCTCCATAGTAGGGGGAAGAGGACGGAGGGATGAGGGCCGGAAGAAGAGAGGGAGAGAAGAAAAGAAGGGGGGGGGGGGCAGGTAGAGGGAGAGAGGAAAGAGTCGGTGAGAGTGGGAAGGAGGAAGAGGGAGGGGAGGAGAGGGAGTGGAGGGCAAGAAAGAAGAGGAGTTTTACAAGTCGGAAAACTATCAATGCGATTTGAAAAATTTCAGAATGAACACGGGCTTAGCGGTGTAAGTTTCTTTTACGATCGTTCAGCATGGTGATTGAAACCAAACCCCGAAAAAGTCGTTGTCTTGTTCCTTATGTTAGTACTACGTGGAGCAATAGCACAACCATGATTGAACCATAGCATTGTAAACATTTTTGTGCAATGGTTTTCGAATTACCCACGATTTAAATTGCTAGTAAACAGGCTGCCCAACTAATAGAACCGTTGGATACATATACAAATACGGGAAAATGGGCCTATGTATATACGAACAAAAGTTATAGGCTGTGAATACCCTTGCATTTGTCTATGAAACTGTTACACAAATGTAGTTTATTCTTAAATTGTTAATCCCCTTTTCTTCACTACAGGGTCGCTTTCAGCCCAGCTCGGGGGTGAGACAAACGGACGATTCGACATCTCAAGTGCCTGTCATCGTTGGAGTTACAGCTTCCATAATATTCACAATAGTACTACTCGTCGTTGCCTTTCTTATTTGTCGACGATACAAATCCAGGTAACCGTCACAATATTGACATAGTAAAATATTAAGTAAATGAACTTGAATAAATTTTAAATGCCGCTCATCACATCCTAATCAGGCTAAGGAAGGTTCACAAATTAGGAAAACGATAATGCCAATTCTGTCCAGAAATGCAAGCAATTATAGTTACAAGCCCGATTATACAACACGAAGTGTCACTTTAAGTTGATAAAGCTGATGCTCCTGACGATTGATGATACTGATTATATTAATAGTAATAATGATAGTGATGGCGACGATGTTATTGATTGATGCGGGAAATTGTGAAGATAATGATGCTTATGATGATGGTGATGAACATAATAACAATGATGACGATGATGATAACGACGACGATAATGATGATATCGATGATGATGATGACGACAATGATGACAACGATGATAATGATGATGATGATGATGATGATGACGAGAGATTTTTAAAAAAATTACAATCATGTATACCTTAACACGTCATTGTCTCTTGTTCATTTACAGGCAAGAAAAAAATGAAAGTAAAAAGGTAAAAGCAGCAATCACTTTAGAGAGTGTCTTTTGTGTGTTATATAGTTGGAAAATTTTTAGACAAGAGAAAGCGTTTAGGTTTCGACTACAGGAGAGATAATGTTCTCGATATAGAGAAAAACTAATAAATTATTGACCGAATGCATAAATGGCGGCCAAAAGTGTATTCTTTTGTTTATGTGCTAATGAGACTCACTAGCCTCGCTCTCAAGCAACATTTCTGTTATATTTTGTTCGTGCAAACGAGGCTAGTGAGGCTAATTAGCACATAAACAAAAGAAGATCTTTTTGGCCGCCATTTATGCATTCGGTATATTTCATGGCAAAAGTGCGAAATAGCCAATGCACTCTTTTTAAAAAGTCGACTTTTTACAGCAGCAGCAGTCCTCAAAGATCAAAGATTCAACATCGCGTTTACTGCAAACGACAAACGCCAGACTGAAATTTAGCGTTTTTTTATTTTTAATAATGCTTTACTAGGCTCAATAAAGGCTACAAATAGCTTGACATACATGAAAAAATACTCCATCCTGATTGGCTAAGAGAAATGCAGATTTCAGGTAATATAGTGCAGAAGAGGTAATTCAGTGCAAAAAGAAGTAATAAACCAAGCATTCTTATTGGTCAATGAGCAAACAAAGTCAAAGATAGCCAATCAAATGCGAGCCCTGGATGGCGCAATTTTTGCGTGATTGCGTGAGTCGCGTGCATTCCTTCTGCTTCGCATTTTTTTGTTCATGTATATTATTTAGTAATCACATAATTTTATTCGTACATTTAGGAATAAAAAAGCATTGTAATTTTTTTCAAAGACCGCAAATTGATTTTTTTTCGTCTTAAAATTAATTACTCGCGCTTATTTATTTCAAATATCACTCAAAATCATGTGATTACCTATACAAAAACCTATCCACCTCATAGACACCTCCACTTAGTTGAATCAATTAACTTGGTTGCCATAAACGGAAGTCCAGGTCTTTTCAGATCGTTCAAACAAGAGAGCTTAGTTTGTACTAGAAGGATACCTCTCTCTCTCCAACCAAATGCATCTTTCTCAAATTTTAGATTTATGAAAATAGTAGCTGCTATAAGTGCTATTAACCGTTTCAGTCTAGAGAGTGAGACATATGGATTTTACTCCGTTTAAGGCCACACGATTTTACTCGTCAATGGCGGCCGCTTCAGAGATTAATGGGTTGCAGTTACAAAATATCTTACTTGTCTCAAATGATGACTCACTCCAATCAATGGGCTTCACTCTTTGCTTGTCTTGAGCCACCATGATTCTTCCCTTGCGATCAATTCGAGGGCGTCCAAAGGATGCCACTATTTTCTTACTCTTTGAAAGTTCCACTCTGCGGTCTGGCATGACTTGATTGTTTGGTGCAATACCTAGAAAGAGAAAATAAGTCATGTAAGAAATATTCATACTGTGCATTCATTTCTTCCCCATTGTAATAGAAGGTAATTGACTGGATGTTGAGGAAAGGCAACCCCACTGCTAACTCGGAAACAGGTAAATAGGCTTAGAAGTGCAATCAAATGTACATCACATAGTCAATATACAAGGGCACCCACCGGGCAAATTAAGCCAAAAGCCTTTGAATGAGAGACATTTCTAGACTTCTTGTTATGTATATAAAAAAGGACGGTAAACCGAAGGTCTCATCTCAAAATGCTTCCTATAGATGGTTTGCAGGCAATCTCTAGATACAGAGATAGCAATAGACCTTATTCCAAAATGACCGTCATTGAAATATTGTTTTGTTTTTATTCAAATTAGCCCTTGATGCCTCGTTCTTGAGCTGAAAATTTAAAAGAATATTTTGCCTTAATTGAACGAGGCATCAAGGTCTAATTTGAATGAAAACAAAAGAATTTCTAAATGGCGGCCATTTTAAAATAAAGTGTATGATGTAATGAACAATTGCTGGTGGACGAACAAAAGAAGCGCTACTGAGAGATCTTTTGTTGTCGTCGACCAACATGGCGGCGATGACGTCACGTGAAAAACAGTTATATGCAAATCTCATATCAAACACAGTATGGCTTAAAAAAGTTAAATCATGGGAAAATAAATTTAAAATATCCCTCCAAATAACACTAGATGCACTACAAGACAAGAAGAAACAGATGGAAAGAATTAAAATTATATTAAGTTTTTCCTAAGGACTGAAATCATTCGATGTTTATTAATAGTAATTGTTGAAGATGATAATTCCAACTTGTATAGCGCCATATCTGAAACTGTACGGCGCTTTACACTGAGTCTTCTAAAAAATACGAAATAATAAGGTCAATATATAATATAAAACACAAGATTCTAAGAAACGCACTGTATAAGTTATGTACTGTTATGTACACTCTGGATTTCGCAGCAATTTAAGTTTGACCTTGTTTTCAAAACTCCAGCTATAATTATCTCACATAAATCCAACAACTTGTTTTAACAATGGACAATTGTTTCTCTTGCCTATATACATGTATGCTTGCAATTTTCTTTTTTTTTTTCCAGATACTGAGTTTATTTGTTAAACCAAAGTGCTTGGATTTCCTGAAATCAATTGTCTCACGTAAATCCAACAACTTGT
Organism: Montipora foliosa; assembly: GCF_036669935.1. NCBI lineage: Eukaryota > Metazoa > Cnidaria > Anthozoa > Scleractinia > Acroporidae > Montipora > Montipora foliosa. The sequence continues at coordinate 27,797,797 of NC_090875.1, forward strand.
TTTAACAATGGATATCTTTAACTTTTTTTGCGACCCCATAGGTCATTATTTACTTCCCTCACCCTCCCATAGAGAGGTCTAGTGAACTGTTACTATACATAACTTATACAGGTCTTAAATATCGAATTTAAAGGTCTGCACATCTGCACATGCAATTACCCGTTCAGATGTCATGGTCGTGTTGTATCAATCAGTTATCTCCCCGCAGTTGACTTCAAAACACACCTGAGATTCAAAGTGAGTTATTTACGCCTATCCTTTTTGTTTGTTTTTATTTTAGACACTTCCCAGACTGGTAATTCATGCGACACTCTTGAAATACCTGGAGGAAATACCTATGGCGATCAAAATGTGAACGAATCCGACTACAGTGTTCCCCAGGGGCCAAAAGATGAGAGTCTGTATTATGGCTCTGTCAGCATAGACCAACCAGAGTACAGTATCGTAGAGGACGTAACAGTTAAGATCGCCAATGGCGCCGAGGAGGGTCCATATACAATGGAACCAACTTACAACGTGTTGGAAGAGCCTTATCCTGACAGCTCAAAGAGCCCTTCAAATCATGGCACTTTACCAGTGAATGAACCATTCGCCGAGGAGGGTCCATATACAATGGAACCAACTTACAATGTGTTGGAAGAGCCTTATCCTGACAGCTCAAAGAGCCCTTCAAATCATGGCACTTTGTCAGTAAATGAACCATTCTATAACTCTTTGGAACGATCCTATTCAAACGATGGCTTTGGGGATAACCAAGGGGAGGTGGTTTACAACACTCTGGAGAAGCCTGGCGTCACTGGTACACACGAAGAGGATAATTATAGCAATACAGCTTTGAATGAGTATGTGTATAATGTACTAGATCGTAGAGGGATCCAACATTGATAGGGGCGCGTAATTAAATAAGTATGCTACAAACTTGGAACCCCTCCATGCATCTCACATAATCTCTATTGAAAACCCGCGTAAACACAGAAAAAAGAGAGAGGTCACATTGTTAAGTACAGCATGTTACAAACAGTATAAAAAACAGTAAATGACAAACTTCAGTTTTCTTATACTCCTAGTGAAACCTGCCTCGAAATGTAACGAATTTATCACATCCATGGGCATAAATTGTTCATAGGTTGTAACTTGGCTCATATTACAACGAAATCATTTGTAATTTAACCATTAGAAGATAATTTAAGAATCAGTCGATTATCTTTAGAAAAGAACGTTGCCTAAAAATATTATTTCCCGTTACTGTAATAATTTTACGATTACTCCATGTCGTTCGGCTTGGAAAGTGTGAATGCGCAATCCAAGAATAAAATTGATGAGAACGGAGTGGATATTTAAAGAGAAAATTGTAAATTCGTCGTCATGTGCTCTCGTCCTCCATATGACCTCAAATTTGATCATTTCACGTCGTAGTCCAGACGAGAACGGCAAAGAAATGTATCAAAACGTGAAACGCACGTGCAGGGCGTGCAAAGCTATTGTTTTTGCCTACTGAATATGCAAATTTGTTACGTTCTCGTAGCCGTCGTCGTCGTCCTTGCTTAAGGTCCCTATTGTCTGTTTTTAGAACGGCTACTTCTAGAATTTTGCGGGAACAAAAAGTAGCTGTACAAAATAGTGAATGGGCTTGCGCCCTTCTACCTAGATAGCTATATCAGTAAAAGAACAGGAATCCATAGTTATAATACCAGAATGATTCAGGGAAAACCTAGACGTTCCTATATGTAGGACAGCCACCGCACAGCGTTCCTTCCACTATCGATCTATCAACACTTGGAACTCGTTAAGTGCAAGCACAAGAAATAGTGAAACACTCATTAGTTTTAAGTGTGGTGCAAAATTAGAGCTACGCCACACTGAGAACTAGGGGTCTCAATGCACGACTACCATAGTTTTTAGAGTTTTTATTGGTCAATAACATATGTAATAATTAGATTTGTAAACTAGTCTTTTCTTTTTGTTCTTCACATTTGTAAATTAAATCGGAAGAGCCACTTGCTGGAGATTTAATAAAGATACTGTACTGTACTGTACTGTAGGGCATTGCGTTCCACGCGCGATTTCGAATTTAGCACGTGCAACCCCTCGTGCAGATAGTTGCTTGTGGACCAATCAGGAGAGTTGCGGTCATTAGGTCCAATCTGATTGGCTATTATTTGGCGGGATTACATAATGCCATAAAGTGATGGGCCAAGGCCAAATGAGGACCGATTCACACGGTACTGGATAAAATTTTGGACCGGCTGAAAATTCGTGCATTAAGGGGTTCCGTTCACACGGAACCACGCTAAACGTATGAAACTTTAAACGCCCGAATCGGGGACGAATTTTTAGCCGGTGCGGTTAACCGGCGCGATGTGAACACCTTGACCGTCTAAATTTTTGCACGGCAAAGGTGTGGTTGCATGGTTGCGTGGTAACTCAGCAACTATTGCGAGCCTTTCTCTTAATGGCGCAAGCTCCAAATTGGCGCAAGCTCCAAATTGCGAGCCTTTCTTTTTCTTGACGCTATTATGGACTTCGTAAAGTAGCGCTCTGCGCATGAACAGATGGTAAAACCACTGACAAAGGTTAAACTTTAATCCGGTTTGTCAGTTTCGTGTGAACAAGGCGAAAATATTGCACGGTTCCGTGGGAACAAAATGGTCGGTCAAAGTTTTCAACCAGTAGAAAATTCTTCCGGTACCGTGTAAATCGGGCCTCAGAGAGATCGACACTTCTGGTGATGTTTTTAACGATTTGTGGGGATCAAAGTTTAAAATATTTCGTCGACCTGTAGGGGGCGCTCCCAATTCTATCTCTTTTCCTATATCCTGAATTTCACGCATTTGGTTAACGGCGCAAGCTCCAAATTCCAGGAGCTCCAACAATTCCCCTATGTGAGATACGATAACCGAATTTCAACAACACATACACCCCGGTTTGTCACGGAATACATGACGTTTGAGCATGCGCATTTGCGTATTAGTAAGAAATTAATTAAATGCGAAAATCAGTTTTTTTTTTCAAACGAGTCCTCTCTTACACGACACATGAATTGTGCTTTACCATTTTTTTTTCAATTTGTTACAATCGCGCACCTCTGTTTTGACGTAGACGATTCTGAACTTTGCATGACGATTTGTGGCCTGAACGTAACACAGCCGGGAAGAGACGAAACCTGTTACGAACAAATATTCATTTTTCAACTAGGTACTCTCAATCCCTGTATGGAACCAATGAGCGCTTTTCATTTAAGTAACTTACTCGTGTATTCCCACGTCACCATCACGGATTCTACCAATGGCAAAAAAAGAAACATTAAAAGAAAAAAAAATAGATAAAGAAAGTAATTACCGTTAGATATCTTACAACAGACAGATTGTAAGACTACCTATTCAGAAGTTTTTGTTAGTTTAAAAATTCGCGATGAATAAATTAGGAATCATATATGAAGAGGGACTTCCCTCCCAGCTGCCACTTTGGGCGCTACTGGGGCCATGATCTCAGCTCTTCATTTCATATGGACCTTTCTAAAGCATCACAACGAAACCCAAGATTCTCTGGAGGCCAGGATCATTTTCCCTCTGCCTTTTCACCCTGAGTTGGTGTCATTTGTAGACGGCAGTTCCACGATCACATTTAATGAGATTGTCTTTCATAACCATCACGGTTAAGTAAAACAAACTATCTATCCCATATAACCCGTCTTCCTTGTCAGTCAGTGCCCAAGCAGACAGAGCTCAACTAAAGCAAACCCACATCCTAACCTGCCCAAGAGCTAAAAGCGCGCGCCGTTCTTCACGAAAATACAGTTCTTAATGCGGAAAAGGATCCATGAGATGATGACTATTTTTTAAAAGTTGGCGTGGTAACCTCACCCCCATGTGATCAATATTCAAGAAATTTCAGATATAGTGTTCAATCGTTACTAGTGGTTTTCATCTTTACTCTTAAACATGATGACGTTTTCTCGAGTGTGAACTTTCATATACTGTCAAGAACAACACACACTCAGGCTGTGCGAATTGCGAAAATCTTTCCACGACATTTTCGGCCCGTTTTTATCATGAAGACTGAAGATGCCTTCGTTTGGGCACTTACAATCTTTTTTCACATAAAGTACACACAAGAACATTTCAATATTTCAAGAAAAAGGCCACAAGGAGATGACGGATGGACAAATGGCGTGGACCACTTTACGATCCCTCGCATTCTTTGTCCTCAAGATCCGAACAGAACTTGTACATCTTTCAATGGCTTAAACGTTGGTCCAACCCGCTGCATCTGTCAATGCCCTTCAACTAAGACAACATTCGCCTTCACTGAAAGTCAATGGCACTGCATGGACCAAGAAAATAATGACATGCGAGCAAAAATGCAGTCCGTTCAATATAGCAAGCCTGTTGAAAAAGGTAAACGAAAATATAACTTGTAAATAATATCTATGACCAACAGAAACAAACGGAAAACCGAGATTGTTTCTTCCAAAACAAAGTTCTTGTCTGAGTTGACATGTTACCACAGCTATAGCATCGCAGAGTTCGCAAAATGGATTTCACTACATTGAGTTATGGAAACTGTAAATTCTCCATCACTTTTACAGGGTAGACATTATTATTATAGCTAAGTTTCATGCATCTGCTTGGTCTAATGTCAGGAATACCATAATGTAAAAAGTTGAACTTGTTGACTTTACTATTTCACCCTTTAATCAAATGAGTCAAGTTTATTTCTTAAAACGATTTCTCAACGATTTAAACAAGCATCGCGTGGATAGAGCAGAAGATGAAACTAATTTAGATTGGTTACAAGAAACACTACCGCTAAAAGAATATTTCTTGCTCCATGATCAAAATTGCATAATGAGCATGACTAAAAAATCAGTATTCATCAATAAAAACTAAATTCAGGGCTAAAGCATTTCAAGTAGAGATGCAGAAAGAGAGAAGTATTCAGTCACTATGATAATTGTGAATTGAATAAAAAAGCAGAACAAGGTCAGACTCAATTAAACCAAGTCTCGTGGCACTCCAAGGTATGTGGCCCACTTGAATGCTAAAAAGCTGAAAGCCCCTAATCATTCAAGCGTGTGCCGTTCACTTGAAAAAAATTCGTAGGTTACAGCTTAAGAAAGCACGAAATTCCAAGTTGACCTATTTTCCATCCTTTGAAGGAAAGCATGACAACCTAATCAAACAATTCACGAGAACGCATGGTTCGTTTCTTAGCCTTTTTATAAAATCATATTTAACCAAAACGGCAGACAGTTTATTTAGGAAACAGAGCTAATATTTGCAAGATGACAAAAGACATGCACTTAGATATTAGACCGAAAAGACCCATTTTGCATTTTCAATGCACCAATGCCGCGTCAGCTTTCCGCATGGACACCGCAACATAGCATTTTGGAGATACATAGCAAGCGATTGAAGCACCCAACAGAGCAAAGTTTGTGAACTGAATGAGGCTAATCTGAGCTTCGAAGGCGAGGGCTCTGGGAATTGCTTAATACAAACTCATCCAGACTGTCACGCCAGCACAATTTTCTCTAGTGCACTTTACAAATATTATTTTTTGGTGCTTTGTTAGAATATTAACATAAATCACTAAAGCGTTTTCATGGGTTACGATGGTGAAGGATGGATAACACCGGAAATAAGGTTTTCGAAAGGGACAAAAAAGTAAAAGCGACTATTATAACTATTAACTATCAGCTGTTCAATTAAATTTAGGGTTAGGGTTAGGGTTTCGGGTTCATCAGCTTAGGGTTTTACGTATATTTTTACTCAGGAACTAGTGGCCATTAGTTCTTACGGAAACAAGTAATCAAGAACAATATCGTCGCAAGAGGCCAAAAATGCTCGGTTCACATTAACGCAAAGTGGTTGTGTAGGAATTCCGAGAGAATTCGAACTTACAAGATAGTTGACTGGGATGATGGTACTCGTTGCTATTTAAGGGTGCGTTCGATTGACCCTACACCGGAATGAGAATACGGGGAGTGATGATTTGAAACCGTACGTCTGGCGTTTTGAAGCAACATGGATGGTAAAGATATGTTTGAAATAGCATTTTAGCGGGAGTTTGACAATTTTAATATGAATCTCCATTAAAATGAACGATTTCTAACTTATATTCCATGCATTCCTATTCCGGAATACGGTCAATCGAACGCACCCTAAGTCAGTGTTCCAAACCCAATACAAAACTCATTAATAATTTTTGAGCAAAACATTTTATCATGTCACCGATCGCGTGAATGGGCTTCAAAAACCGATAAAACATCTCTCATAAGAATTATTCATGTAAAGCATACTAGTCTCAGCTTGTTTTTTCTTGTATGCTAATGCTCGAATGGCCTAACGTGGTTTCTTTGCGTTCTGGGATAAAAACATGGCGGTCGTTATACAAGGTCATGTGAAAAGAAATGATGGTCCTCAATGCGTGGTTTTAGACTAACCGGTTGATAATAGAGCGGTTTTCAATTGAGCGTCGAAAGTAATTAGCGAATTACTTTGGTTTATGATTACTTCACTCAGTGATTGGTTCGCAGTTCTCGCGCCACTTTTTCAACCAATCAAAAGTGAAACCAAAACCAATCGTGGCTCGCGCGTGCACATTTTCCCGCGCTTTGTCATTACTTCGGGTTTTGATTGGTTTACCGGATTGTCTCCGTCCTTTTTGATTGGCCAAAGTAATTACCTTGGTTTCGGTTTTGCGACACTCGATTGAAACTCGCTCTAAGTCACCAAGTTGACAAATAATAGCAGTAACAATATCAATAACCATGGATGACTGGAAAGGCAGTGCATAAAAAAAGACCAATGGACTTCTGTAAAAAAGATATCCAGATTTCAAGACTTCGACCAGACAAGAGGTACAGGAAACCTCTCCACGAAATTGTCTTAAAAATTACCAATTTACAATTCTTCTTTCTCACCTACATCAATGACTAGAAAATCACTGATTGGGATAGAAAAAAATATCACTGCGGTAAATTGGATTGTTCGTTTGTTTCTTTTAAGGTTGTTCAACCGACATGAGGACATTTTTCGTCGACGAGTATTTGAACTCCAGTCTAAGGGTACTGAACGTTGGCGATGAGAAACCAGTTTCTATAACAAGTGAATTCAGTAGCTGCGAGGTGGAGACAAACTACTCTTGGTACTTTGGATGTAACGATTCACGACTTTTGTCGCAGGAATATCTGACTGAAATGAAAAACCTGTTTAAGCTGGAAAAGGGAAGCAACCATTACACTTTAAAGGTGCGAAACTGCTTTCTTCACCCCAACAAAACGTTTCCTGATAGTGTGTGTGTTCAGTTCTCTGTTAAATGACATCTTAAATAGGACGGGGTCTGTGATTGGCCAATTTAGCGGGCCGGATTCTATTGTAGGGAACTACGGAGCTTACGAAACGACGACACCGACGGCAACGACGACGCTACAAAACAATAGGTTTAGTGAGCAAAAACAATGGCTCTGCACGCTCTGCACGTGCGTTTTACATTCAGGTACATTTCTTTGCCGTCAGCTCCTAAATGACGACGTGAAATGATCAAATTCAAGGTTCTGTGGAGGACGTTAGCACATGACAATGAATTTTCAGTTCTCTCTCTACGCTTCCAACCCACTCGTACCAGTTTAATTCCGCGACAGTTACTACACATTTTTAACGCGAAACGACATGAAATAGTTTCGTAGTGATATGAATAACGCGAGCTCGTATTTTAAAATGAAGTCCTCGTTGCCATCGCTGTCCTCGTTTCGTAAGCTCCCTACTTAAGCAACCACGACGGCGACGGCAACGAGAACGTCGTCTCAAAATATAAATTCGCGTTATTGCTATCAATTCATGTTTAGTTCAACCTTTTTAATATGACAATGGTGTGGTAGTTCCTCAAGAATGAAACTGGTCGGAACGGCGTTTAATTTAGTTAGGGGAGAAAATGAAAATTTATCCTCAAGTGCTGACGTTCTTCAGAAACCCTCAAATTTGGCTATTTCACGCTGTTGTTTTGCTGACGACGGCACAGAAACGGACAAAAGTGAAAAACGCACGTGCAGGGCGTGCAAAGCTATTGTTTTTGCTCACTAAATATGCAAATTTGTGACGTTCTCGTTGCCGTCGCCGTTGCTTAAGTTTCGTAATAGGGACTTTAAGATCTGCGACGCGACGGTAACGAAAACGTCATTTAAAATTGCAAGTTCAGGTTTATTAATCTTTTTCGTCGTTATGTCGGCTTGTCTAACTTCTAAAAACTAGTGTAACTCTCCAGGAACTGAATTAGGGAGGTACGGTATTGAATCTACGACAAAAAATTCAAATTCGCTGCCTTTTGTTCACGTTCTCCGTAAAACTTGAGAATTCGTCATTTCACGTCGTAGATTTGCCGAAAACGTGAAAGAAATGTACAAAAATGAAAAATGCACGTGCACAGCGTGCAAAGCTATTGTTTTTGCTCATTAAATATGCAAAATTTGTGACGTTTTCGTTGCCGTCGCGTCATAGATCTTAAACTCCCTAATACTAGCCTAGAGACGCAATAAATATCTTATTAACCTAGTTTTTCTCCCATACTGTTACAAGCGTGAATACACACAGAAAAAAAATTAAAAGAAAAGAAGGCAGGCCTTAGCTTACAGTGCAGCTGTCGAACTTGGTTAATTAGAGCATATCTTGAAAGGAGTGTCTTACAAAAGCCGTAAGCCTATTGATTCAGATGGCTCAGCTGAAAGACAACCGAACTTAGGCACTACGCTAGTTGATCATGAACTCCCAGGCTTTAAAGAAATGCTGCCAATTTGGTGTCATGACAAACATACCGTGACTGAACTATCTACGACGTGACTTAATAGGGCCGTTTATAAGAGAGAAAATAAGCCGCGGCTAACTCTGGCCGCGGCTTACGTAAGCCGCGAACACCCCGTATAAATTGTACAAAATCTACGTTCACGGCTTTCTCAACCCGCGGCTTATCCTGGCCGGGGAGTTTATACTCGCATAAATAGTTCCTTTCGCGGCTTACGTAAGCTGCGGCCAGAGTTAGCCGACGCTTATTTTCTCTCGTATAAACGGCCCTAATGTGCACCTAAACCCAAATATTTCTCGTCTACAATATTAATCTCCCTACCAAAAGCAAACATGTGTTACCATTCCTACCTCAAAATTTCGCTTTTCATCTGCCGGGCAACACGCGCAAAGTTATCAAAACAGCAGTAATTTGGACCCACGACTGTGATGTAAGAAGCAAATGTCTGTTCTCGATTTTACGTCACAAACTGCTTTGCAATGCAACATGCTTTGAAAATAGGAATGTAAAGCAGTTTGTGACGTAAAATCGAGAACCGACCCATGCCTCTCACATCACGGTAGTGGGTCAAGTTCATGTAGCTTGCACGGAATAGAAAAGCGAAATTATTGGTAACAATAGTGAAATATGTTTGCTTTGGATGGGGAGATTTATATTAGGAACCAAAATTATTTGCGTTTATGTACACTTTAAGTGATAATAAATGGGGATTGAATCATGAATTAATTTGTAGCTTAGTTGAACAAGTGACTTTAAACAATTTTCACAGGTAGTCACGGATACCTTGGCTTTCGAATTATTGCAAGGACGGATTATTAACTTGGGTATTGCTTGCGAGAAGGGAACCGCAACAGCTATTGCCAGCCATTGTATCCTATTCAAGTTAGAAGGCACAATTGAATGTAAGTGTGTAAGTCATAGTCGACATTTCAGTGGTCAACAACGACACTGTTTCTCTCTTGAAAGAATTAACCAGATTAAAAAGACAAAAAACCTAATGTATTCATGAGTACACCCAGTTGAAAGTAGTATCAAGACATTGCAAGTAGAAAATAGTCTATCTGCTGGGAACCGATCATTCTATACACGTCCCCTCCCTAAATCTCTTTTTCAAAGTTGACCGTTGAAGTTTTAGCATGAATTCCCATTGCCCGGCATTGATGACTTTGTCAGTGAGAGAGGGAAGGATCTACCGCGGAAGATCACGGATACCCTATTAAAGCCCACAGTCTCTTAAAAGGGTCTTATCTGCTTGTAGACAACAAGTAACAGGCTGAGTTCGATATATCAATATTAAGGCATGGCTACGAGGCTCTATGGTCAAATTTCACGGCTCAGTTCTATTTTCTTTGTCAGAGAGTTCGTAACAAAACAATATTTAAATTTAACCATGAAGCCTCGTAGCCATGTCTGAATATTGATATATTGAACGTGGTCTATTTCTATCCATTGCTGTAACAGGCAATCACGAAATTAAAGCTCCTCTCCATAAACGGAGGCGTGACGACACTAAGAACGGATGCGGGGGAGACTACGTCTGTAGCTAACCGTTCTGGCTAATTACCAGTGACTTCATTTTTTTTTTCCAGGTCTCGTTGCCGACACAGATTTGAATACGTCTTCAACAACAATAACCACACAGTCAGTGACAATTTCAAGTCCACCCAAGGAACCGTACTCGCCGAACTCAACCATTGGACCGATACCAACGACCAATGAACTAAGTTCATTGCTTGCTACTAATACAGAGCTTGCTTTTAGTACAAAAGTAGCAGCCACTTCAGCTGTGAGTAGTAGTTGGTGCATCATTTACAAGTACAGTAGTACGCTTGCTTAATAATTGCAGTTCTTTTATAAGAAGGTTAAACGTTTTTAACATGTTCTCCTTTAAGTTGTGTGGTATACTAAGAGCGCTTTCCATTTGACAGAACCGACCGGCCAGACCGGGCATTTGCAAGGGCTAACTCTACAACGCCTTCAAATTAACACACTTGCAGGATGCTATACACTCATCCAGAAAAATGCAAGGGATTATCGTGCAAGTGTTCCATCAAATTGTCGCATTTTCTTCGTAAACTTTCGGGTGGCCGGCCATTTCCGACAAAAGGAAAGCGCCCTTAGTTCGACTACAAACTGAGTTGTTCTCCAGTGTACCATGCAATACGAAAACCACATTATTAATGTCACAAAACGTCTCTTTATAAGCATTTGAGTTAATGGTCCTGTTAGACTACAGTTTTACATTTCGTTTACCTTTATTTACCTTAAAACGAAAAACAAAACAAACAAATAACAACATCAAATTGGCAAATAAACGTTTTTAACTGACTCTATCTGAGCTAGGGTATGTTCTTAAAATTTTGGTCTAAATCGCAGCCTGAACGTTCTTATAAAAAAAAAGAGTGTATACAGAGTAAAGCCAGGGCTTTAAAATAACGAGCTCAATGTCACTTTCTTATTTGTCAATCCACAGTGTCGAGAAGGAAAAAGCACTGAATGGAGAAAAGAATTTATTCCTTTAAGCGCCTAGCAGTTTTGGAGTAAACTGATGAGTAAAAAACCATGGTCTGAGTGAAAATTCGTTTTGTTCCAGTCCATAGTCATTTCTGTGTTTTCCGGCCAACTTAATATACAACAATTTAAAAACCAGTCTTTCGATATTTTTTTAAGATCACCTCATTTCATTCTCTTTTGATCCCTCCATACAAAATCCATGTACATAAAGTGTTGTTTCTTTACTTTTAAGCAGTTCCCGTAACGCTACTTTGTGAACATCTTGTTAGGCACCACCTTAAACTGTAATATACACTCACATATTTCGGCCAACAGGAACTACTAAAGCCTTCGCCGGGAAACTATGGAGTTTAATAATTACAGATTGACCTTAATAAACTAAAGCTAATTCACTTCATTTTTCTAGGAGAGAAGTTCTCAGGAAGCCCCGCGCGACCAAAAGCAAAGAAGTAACAAAACAAACATGAATTCATCACTGGCATTTATCGCATCTGTCACAGTATCTGCTGTTCTACTGACTTTCTTCTTTGTTGGCGTAATCATTATTCGACGCACTTTTGCGAGGTCAGTAATCGAAAGTTAAAATGTACAAAAAATGTCATTCTCTTTCGGGGACTGACCTAGAAAGCCAGTCTCGACAGCCGATTAATTAGGCGGTGCCACCAATTTGGCCTGCAATTGCGGTTGCCTTCTTGTCTTTTTGTCAATATAAAAAGGTCTCGTTTCAAGGACAAGAAACGAATGCCGCCCTCATGGAAGGAAAATGTTACTTAACTATGTATTAAGTTTGGTATACTTGAAGGAAAAGTCCCTGAAAGACACGCCATACCATTCACGATGAAATAGTATTTAATCCAAGGCCGTGGTGTAATTCGGATTTCGCTAACGATGACAAAATCGGAGTCGTTTTCACAACCAGTAAAACCGGTTTAAATACGATAAGATGACTTAAACTCATAGAGCGCGTTAATCGAAAGCAAAGCGAGTTGGGAAGATGAAAGAAAAGCGAATTGCACTATTAAAATGTCAAACCGATGAGCAACAAGTCAGTGATATGTCTGTATTTGTTGACTGATTTTCTTAGGCAGGACAGCGACAGCAGTGGGGATTCACAGGTCAGTTCTGTTGTGATTTGTATAAAACTCCACTCAATCAGACCATGCAAGTATCAAATTAAATGCAACTAAAATTATACTTTTTATTGAGTAACGACTTAATTTCGTTTCGTTAAACCTTAATTACCCTTTTGCTTTAGAAGTGAACGTCTATGCCGGTTACCAGAAACCCCATAAGGGTTGAAACGTGTGACGCGCGTTCACAGCTTCCCAATATTCAGTGCGAACTGATTGGTTGAATGTTTCAGTGCTAAGTACCATATTTGGAAACCCCTCGCTCTTGTTGTTCCAAATATGGCACTTTACAAATTGAATATTCAGAAGCTTGTTTCCTAGCAAACAAGGGACCGTTACACGTTTCAACCCTTATGGGTTTCTGCGGTTACCCAATGACAAGTGTGAACTGAGTGATCTGCTATCATTGCCATAACTTTTCATTGTTAGGCCTGATTGGACAAATGGCAAAAACGGTCTTTAAAAGTGGCAAAAGAGTGCTCGAAATTTAGAAATAGTGCTCAAGAATTGGTAAAAAATTTTGAAACATTCCCTACTTTTTACCAAAGAATTGCTCTCCCTTTGTTTAGAAATGTCGGATTAAAGAAAAAAAAAACGTGTGTTTCTCGAACAAAAACATAAATTAGCAACAATACGTTTTGAGGACTGACATGGAACTCCTAATTGCTTAATACCAAACGCAACACTGATTCAGGCTTATTCCAAACGTGCAGTTTTTTGTGTGTTTAATTATTCAATTTCACAACCATGAGAATCCAGATTTGCTGAAAACTGTTCTTAGAGCCAAAGTCTGCTCTAAACCAGCACAAGCTTAAATGTTGCATGAAATGCGAAAAGTGCTCAAATGTGTTGGAAATGCAAAATAGCGCTCAAAAATCGAAAAAAAAGAAAATAAACTGCACACGACAACAGGCCACTTTCGAAAATACCATAATACTCTTTGTTCGTCCGTCCAAATTTTGCACGCAAAAGCATTGAGTATTATGATATTTTCGAAGGTGGCCTATTGGGACAGGCGTAATCGTCGTCATCAACATCATCATCACCATCATTACTACCACCCACTGTCATTATTGGCACTGACATGTTCATGGGATGATGACTATTAATCACCACCATCCCTCCCACCCACTGCCATCATTGGCACTGACATGTTCATGGGATGATGATCATCGTTATCACTTTCATCACTACAACCCACTGTCATCATTGGCACTTACATGTTCATTGGATGATGATGATCATCATCTGCATCATCATCATCATCTTCATCACTACCATCACCACTATTGATAACAACGTTATCGTCATCACCGTCGACATAATAAACTATGTTGAAGGCCATTTAGTAAAACTACTTGTATCCTAGGGAGCAACACCAGCCAATACGTTGTCAAACCTAGCCATCCCAACGCTGGATGAATACAGTGGTTACTTTACTCTTAGCTTCAGGGAAGCGGGTAAGTATTTATGGCGTGCAACCAATGAATGTTGGCAATTTAAAGGGAGGCTTTCACGTCTCTGCACATGGGCAAACTATCACAACAGCCTATTTAATTACAATGTTATTGAAACAATCGAAAGCACTGATACAGGAAACGGAAACAATGCCATAGAATAAACATTATCTGGTTGAGTAAGATCCGCAAAATTTACTACTGATAGCACCAAAGCTTGGACATGCGCAAAACCGTGCAACTGCCCCTTTAAGCTTACGGGTGACACAAAATTGTTAATCGATTGTGGACCTTCATGGTGAAACACGGCGAAATAACATTGGCCAACTATAATTAGCTGAGAACATAAGGCAAAATGAAACTTGGCAAAAAAAAACGAGGGAGAAAGGCGGAATTGAAACGAATAACATACGACTATCGTGTGGAAGGCCGTGGTTTTAAACCTCGGAGTGACAAAAAAACAACAACAACAACAACAACTCAGAAATATGTGATTCGTTTACAATTAAAACTGCAAAAAATTAGGCATACAAGCAGGGCCGTAGCCAGAAAAAAATTATGACTCAGGCAATGTCCATAATTAAATTCTCTTCCTAGATATTTTAGGTGTTTATGAGGATTACATTTTAAAGACAACACTAGAATCACGCTTTATTTAAAAAAGAAATCCCTAAAAATGACTGAGGCAAGTGCCTCGGTTTGCCTCATACTGGCTACGGCCTAGACAAGTCTTCTTGGATAAGGACTATAAACACTAGGCCCTGTCTCAAAAGCTTTGCTGGTAAACTTCGTAATTTGAAAAGAGTGGGAAAGAGTCTCTGGAGTTATAGTGAAGCCTTATTCTGAACAGGTGCATCCCAAGTTAAATATAAACGGATGAAAAATCAGCAGATAGCTAAAACACCCCCAAACTGCACTGTAAATAAATCCTGAAGAGCCCAGTGGGGAGTAGCTAAAAATGTTTTACTGCTACTACTACTACTACAAAAGTGGGATACTGCAGTGATTCTCAGGGAATGTTCTTCATGCAAAAGACACTTCCCTGCCCTAAAGGACATGTCCTTTTGCATCTGCAGTTAATATTACATCGACCTTTTTTCAGCAACGTATGCGTCCACTTACCGAGTTCCTCGACAAATCAGAAAATCATCCATTCACCACGTGTCCAACCCCATAGACATGGATCTTGACGCAATGCACCTTTACGAACCAATTGACGTTCCCATAGGACACTTCTCCAGGGGCTCTGGCATGACATTAGGAAACGCACCTATTGCATCAAGGCTCCAAAATCATCGACCCATCAGTCGTGAGCAGCATGTATACAATATCGTTGAAGAGATACCTGCAACTTGCTTTACCAGCGATGGTACCAACGATGGCCACAATAGTGGTATGACTGCAGGCTTTCACAACGATGGTAACTGCGCCACCAACGGTGGTTGTATTGGTGACACTGATGAAACGGATCCGGTATATCGAGTTATAGAGGAAGTTATTTATAGGAGGACAGAAATATCTCAGCATGGAATGGAAGATCCTGTTTATTGCACGTTGGAACCACCATATGAAGATATCGCGAAATGGATTTCTGAATGTTGATCTTATGAATCTTCGGTGTCCTACAAAACTAAAACACAAATATCCAATAAAGTGAGTTAAGGACGGTGCCTACTATTGTTATTGCGCAAACGTTCTGCGCATCTCGAAATATTCGGGTTTCCTATCGGTGATGCTTACCAATACAGTGATATTTTTGCGAGGTTTAAAACGATCCGGAGAAAGTAGACCTTAGTAAGTACTCTTGGTATCCAAAAAGAAAATTGAGGGTAGCCATGCATTTTTCAGAGATAATTAAGCTTCAATTTGAGAAAGAACGCCATACATTGCTTTGTATCTTAAAAGCGTTTTACAAATATTATTCATCAATTATCTTTGAAAAATGCGTGGTTACCCCCAATTTTCTTTTTGGATTTCAATAACACTTGTTAAGATCTACATTTCCTGTATAATCATAAACCGGGGCAAACTGAATACCTTTGAATTAGTAGGCACCGTCCTTAATAGAAACAAATGCCTAATATAAGTAAGACTAACAATACATAATGAGGCTCTAAAATGGCACAGTATTCTGGAAGATTTTCCGGCTCTCAAGATAATGATAAAACGTTGTCAAAACATATGCGTTCGTCTTCTGTTACAGCGAAATATTCCGAAAGATTTTCAGGCTCTCAGGAAATTAATAAACTGAGTACTCAAAATATATGCTTGTCTGCTGTTACACCGAAAGGGAAAGAAGTAGTCTTTGAAAAATCCACTTGATGAATTCACCTTATTCCAAAATGGTCGCCATTTTAGTACTCTTTTGTTTCATTGCAAATTGGCCTTTTTAGGCCTCGCTTTCAAACGTAAAATTTGAAAGAATATTCAACCTTGAACGAGGCCAAAAGGGCCAATTTGCAATCAATGAAAAGAACACTAAAGTGGCGGCCATTTTGGAATAAGGTGTATATGTGGTTCTGCTTAGAACCACTACTTTGGAAAGTAAGGATGGGTTTTACAAGCTCTGGGTGCCAGCAACGTTTAAAATGTTCTTCTTTAATCGTAGACGGTGAGTGCCTGACATGATATAATCGTCCTCCGGTGCCCGACCCTCACACCCAACTTTCAACGTTCCTTGTGTGCAAAAGGAAAAACATAGTTTAAAAAGAATCCAAAAAACAGTTTGTAGTTATCGAGATCTAGTGGAGTATTTCCCCCAACTTTTCAGTTACGATTGTAACTAAGGAGTTTTGTCCTGTCAGTAGAAGACCAGCTCAAGATATTCAAAATCAATCTCGCATGAAGATAGGTGCAGTAAGAATATTAAACACTTATATAGTATCCAAATGGTGGACAGATTATATATCTTCTGCGCTGTTGTCTGGTTTGAAAGGATTAAGTCGTCTACTTTAAAACAAAAATAAACCTAGGAGAAGTGGGAAAATATCCGAGAATAGCACAACGGCCAAAATACACTTTCAAAAACACATTGGTTTACCTTAATCAAACGACTACATCTCCTTTAGAAAGACCTGTGAGGTCAGTGACGTTTCGAGGGTTCGCCCTTCGACGGTCAGATCGTTTGCCCTCCATCATCATGCGCCCTTTGTCAGCTGATTCGCCCTGACGAAGGACTAACGCTCGAAACGCCAGCTCACAAAGTCCTCTCTAATCAACTCGTTTGATAACATCACATTTTCGTATTTCGCTTTGTTTGTTTTTGGTTTCCCTTTTTCACTCCCCAACGACATAGTACCAATATTTTTTTTTCCCCGAAACTAAGCCTGTTTCGGCTTCGCCTCATGGGCTATTGACCCGTACTTGTTAATTATTAGACGAAGAGCCACCTGGTGGTAATTGTTAATTCTCGGTTTTCACATGATGTCACGGTCGCCATGTTGGAGCCCCTAAACAAAGAAACGGCGGCCATGTTGGAACGAGCGATTCCCCAGCTGTATTCCCCAGGAATACACGGACGGAGAGCCTGTGTGCAGGCTATCCTCAACGGGTTCATCATGAAGGCTCACAAAGTGACCCTCTCTCAGGCTATAAGCTCAATTGATAACCGGAACACTGCAACTGATTGGCAGGCGCCATGAGTAGTGTGAATGACGACGAAAAATGGTGCTCTCCTACTCACTTATGCCAGTAATTAGATGTACACCCAACATACAACATTGAGAAGTGTCCCTTTAAGTCTAAGCATTTAGTTCCTATTTCAAACAATAAGGTAAGGGTAAAGGTTAGCGTAATTTTTAGGTCAGGGTAAATGCAGCAGTTTATCCTAACTTGAGAAGCTGCATTTGAGGGATACTTCGTGACGTTAATTAATATCTCCCTGCATTCTTAGAAACAAAATGAAATCATGTGAAAATTGGGGACTTGAAAGCAGCAAGGGGACGCTTTGCGACGCTCATTGAAATCCGCGTGTATCTCATTTCTTGTATTTCTAGACATATCTACTTCAGCTCCACTTTTTTTGCAGATGGAGAATTAACCAAAAAGAAAGTGGTTCAGCGTTATCGGTACTCTTATCGACAACGATATTCGTCATCACAGTGGTCAAAATGTTGTGGACTCACGATGGAGAAACTAATTTTTTTCCATGCATTCCACGCCCAACTTCTCCATGTTTCGATGTCGCAATTTTCTTTTCTCCAATGACTTCCATGAAGCAATATAGAAAAGCTCTGTAAATAGTGAATTTATCAAACCGCAGCTAAAAATAGGAGAGAACGTAACTCCGATTTTAAAGAGGTAATGATATAATGCAAAAGAGTCAAGTCGTAATCTAGTAGGAATTATGGAACAATATCTAACTAGTGAATAATCAGTTAATATTGGCCTAAAAGAGCCAATTGTATCATGACATAAACGAATCTCCAGGTCAATAGCATCCCAAGATTTGGTAGAAGGGAAAAAGACCGTTTCAAACGTTCAGTATGAGCAACAAAAAAAGTAAAATTGTGGGCGGAACGTAAAGGAAAGCAGGTTCTTCCAGAAACTCTTATCGAAAGAAGGTCCTTCAGATAAGAGGGAGTCAAATTATCATCGGTACAATTTTATAATAAGATGTTAACTTATGGATAATTCGTCTAGTTTTCATTTCCTTCCAAATGAACTCTTGGAGGAGATGAAAGCTACTTGTTTTCTTCAATGCTCCCGAACTAACTGTTATTACCAGCCTCGTACTGCGTTGAACCTTCCCTAACAAGTGATCATCTGCATATGCCATAAGAGGTCTTACAACAGATATATAATTTTGGAGAAAAACATTTTATGCCGTGAGCGGGATTTGAACCCACGTCCCCCTGACTACCGATTGTGTTTGATCACCACTACACCATCAGAGCAACCATGCTGGCTACATGACCAATCTGGATAGCGAATGGGAATTTTTAGGTGGTCATCCCGGGCCAATGTTTTTCCACAACTAATGACACTGAATCGACAGAAATGACGATTCACAAGCTGACGAGAGAGAAGAAGACAATTTGTATACAAGTTAAGAGGGTCTCTCGAGCCAACAACGCATCTCTGCCTCATGGAGGATCCAGGATTCACAGTCCAAGCCTCGGCGAAATGTAGTTAATCAATGAAGTTTGAAGGGACCAAGGAAGTACAACCCCTAAATGGCATTTTTCATCATTTTATGCCCTGAGGGGAATTTGAACCCCCCCTCCTAGGGGGCAATGCAAGTTTTCGTCAGGAGATTCAATTTACTGGGGAAGATACAGACTCTTCTTTCAGGGATCATTTGGAACCAGAATACTCATCACACGAAGAAAGAAGAGAAAATGAAGGCGAAGCAGAAGAAGAAAGCAATTGTTTGCTTGCAATTTAGGCACTTACGATCTCCTTTTGATCGATGCCCTGTTATGCCGGCTGAGGGGGAATTTTTTTTGAAAAATCGCCCATCAGATAGCTTGAATCGACGCACGTCTATCTTCTTTTGGAAAAACCAGGAGACTTATGCTAGTATCGTTTCTGGTTTTTGCTCGCTTTCCACAAAGAAACAGATTTTGACTCAAAGTCCTCCCAAACCGGACAGTAAAGCAACCACGAAACGTCATCAGTACCCAACTTGCCTTGCGCGACATTCAAGAAGGCGGCACCCGAAAGTGTTGAGGCCAATCTTTAAAAGACGAGAAAAATTACTTCATTAGGTAATGTATTTTTTTTGTAACAGATCTTCTAACAAGTACCATACATTTTAGTTCCCTTTAAATCACTAGCTCCGTGAGCGGGAAAGAAGAACCAAATCCTGCGCTGTGATTGGGTACCAAGACGGAGCTATCTTGCTCGCTCGGGATTTCTCTTTTGGTCCCACAAGATAAAAGATCATTTTTTGGTGTTTTAAGTAACTATAGTAAATGCTTTATTGACCAAGCTTGTTCGGTCAAGATGGTGGGATATCGGCCTCGTTCTTTTTTCCGTGTTTATGGACCTCGAAGTCGAGGTCCAAACACGCAAAAAAAAAAAAGAAAGAAAGAAAAGAACTTGGCCAATATCCAGCCATTTTTGACCGAACGCTTGGTCAATAATCCAATGTAGTCAAAAGATCACAAACCTCGCGTTTGAGTCATATAAAAAAAAAAAAAACACGAACAAAACACATACTAGTATTGGAATACTTAGCATCTCGGGAAGAGTTGTAAAGCTGTTGTCGATCTTTTACCTTACTCTGTAATTGCATTCTTTTGACTCAATAGTTTCAGGTTATATTGCCCTAGGTAGTTCAAGACCTTCCTGATACTGGATACCTTAGAATAACAACATTCGATTCAGCGAGAGAAGACTACCTTTTCATCGTTTTCACGTAGTGGACGAGTTCGTGGTAACGTCACGGTTGTAGATCGAGAAAGCTCAATAATTACAGGACGTTCCGATCTGATTCCATCGGGACCTTTAATATTACGTGTTTGACAGAATTATCCCTTCAATTGTTTGGACCGCCAAAGCACTGGATTTCAAAGAATGGCTTTTTTCTTGCCTCCTCGTCTTTCTCTTCTCTGTTTCAGTACTTGATGGTTCAAGGAACGCAAATAACACTCGCCCGAGAGACATTTCCAACCGGACGACGACTTCCTTCTGCTAGAAGCCATCTGATGAATGCCCCAAAAAAACGGAAACAAATTCTTTCCTAAATGCAACACTTTAGCGCCGGGGTACCGCTATTTGGCACACAATGCTGGTGCCAATGTGGTGACATCTGCTGGAAAAAACACATTCTTCGAGCCTAACAATTTGTGGTATATTCAAAGGTGCTTTATAACGACGTATTAATAAGCCACATCATTTCCCCGGACCCCACTTGCCAATAACGAGTGGAATACCTAATAACAACCACCAAAGTTACAAAAAATTGAAAGTGTTTGGAAAGGGCCGTTTAGTTTTTACTCCTTTGTTAGATGACGAAACAAAGACAGCACCTTCTCCTCATTTCTTTTGAGACCCTGAGTACTGGAACAGCTAGGGTTAACTCCCGACCTCCTTTCCCGTATATAGTCCGATACTCTCAGTAAGAATTTATATCAATGCTCTCGCAAATCTTACCTTCAACTTGCATCTCATCAAACTCGTAAAATACTGTTTGGTTCTCCATAATAACCGTTGGTGTTGCTACAGTGTTTGTTTTCATTATCGACCTTGACCTTCGCATGCTCCGGCTTGAAGGAGGTTAAGTTAGCATCTGGGTTATATTTGAGTTCACGGTACTGTGGGCCGCGGCGACTTTCGTACTTGTAAACAGTTCCTGCCGCGCCTGCGCTGTCTGGGGTAACCAGAAACACTACCACCAACAGAACGGAATTTACCTGAGAACAAATTGATGAAAAAACAACTTAATTGTATAACTTCAATTAAGTAAAGCACTCGCTTGGAGTGGTTTGTTCAAGATGGTGCCAACAAATCCCACTCGCCAAAAATACTCGTAACTAGGGCACTTCCAGTTCCTAGTTTGACATCTAATATGAGGGGTCCCGTTAAAGGGGGCTATGTCACGCAAAATGATATAGTTTCATGACTCCCAGAATGCCCAATAACCACTTAAAACTGTTGAACAACATGAAAAAAAATACTGCAAAAGAAAAGAGAAGCAAGGATGAACACAGATGGACAAGATTGAAAACGGATTACATTCGGTAATCTTGAAAAAAGTTGGACCGACGTTTTTCAAGTTTATGAGAAATCACATATTAAGTGAAAGGTGTTACAATTGAACCCACTGAGTTACCCTTCCGAGTTTCCAGTGGGTTAAATTGTAACACCTTTCATTTAATATGTGTTAAATATTCTCTCACATTATGAGAAATCGCCTGGATAAAGGTAGTTTTTGCTCAGAATCATCCCGTTTGTGGTGTAACGATAATTTTATCAGTACAGGAATTCCACATTACCATTTTCGAGTGGTTTTAACTCGTGATTAACTAAAGATTTTCCCGAAACACCCTTCAATAACGTGACATAGCCCTAAGTCTCTAGCATTTGCTACCTATTTGTAGCAATACTGATACGGTAAAAGTTTATATTTATGCAAGGGTAATGCAGCTATTTAAGTATCCTGGAGGAGCAGAGTTAAGAGGACACTTTGTGACGTCAATTGTCTGTATTCCAAGACACGAATTATGAGCAACAATCGACTTGCATACACTCAACGTTGATTATGATCAACTGAAGTATATATCAGGCTATCATACTCCATTCAATTTTATTCAATTATGGTTCTGTTCACATCTGCGAAAATTCAAATACAATACGCAGGGTAACCTCGCAGTGTGAGACAAAATGGCGCCGTATCGCGTGGCTGCCACGATTATCATCACCATCATGTGCTTGAGGCGAGAAGAGAACCAAGGATAGCTTCCGAGAATAGAAGAAGACAAATCCAAACCTTCGCTCCATAAAGCGATTAGAAGTTTCGTCTGCTCATACCACCACGTGCTCGCCATTCTGTTCAATTACGCATTGTAATTACTTCAAAACCCCTTTGAGGTTGTTTGAAGTAATTATAATCCAGTTATAATCAGGGACTGCAATTAGTTGATGTGAACCCATTTCATATTTAATTCGATTATAATTCGATCATAATCGAGGCCCTCAGCACAAGGACAAAGGAATAATTGATGGGACAGCCATATATGAATTCAGCCCATAGTCTATGAAAATAGTAGAAACAATAGACCTTTTTCGCTTGTACATTTTGTTTTCCCAATACAGATCATGTGATAATACTCATGAGGTTTTGGTCCTTTGTTTTTGTTCATTAAAAAGAGTGCATGCAGACATATTCATGCTCGCATGCGCTCTTTTAATGAGCAAAACAAAGGACCAATCCTCCTGAGTATTATCAAATGATTTTGTATTGGGAAAACAAAATGTACAAGCGAAAAAGGTCTATTAATAACATACCACCAAAATTATTTCTGGAAATCAACGTGAACACCAATCCTGCCACCAGCTCCCGCTCCGCCATGATTACTACTTCCTCCTCCATTTACATTAATCTCACCATGCCCAGTAATATTAGTTGTCTCAACGAGAACACTGCCCCCACTACCTCCCCCAGAATGACCACTTCCGCTCTTTCCTTGGGATGAAATGAGGCCGTCAAAGATGAAGATGTTTGCCAACTTGCCACCTTAAGGCGCCTCCACCTGATGTCATGAGCAAAAAAAATAGTAATAAATGAAATTAACAGCGTGAAACGTATATATCACAATAGAGAGTTTTGAAAAGACGTTTAAAATTGCTACCCAACGAAAGTTTGTTGAACAACTTATCAGCTCCAAGAAAATTGGTCGACTGTTTAGCACCTTGAACTTAAAACCGTAAAAGCCTGAAATATGAACGAGGCGAATCACTTTTCCCCATTATTTTTCCCCTTTATTATAAAAAAAGTAGAACAAGGTCCCAGACTCAATTAAACAAGTCTCGTGGCCACTCCAAGTTTGTGGCCCACTTGAATGCTAAAAAGCTGAAAGCCCCTCAATCATTCAAGCGTGTTCCGTTACACTTGAAGAAATTTCGTAGGTTTACAGCTTAAGAAACCAACGAATTCCAAGGTTGACCTATTTTCCGGTCCTTTGAAGGAAAAGCATAACAACCTAAAATCAAACGTTTCGTAACCTTCTTATAAAAATCATATTTACCCAAAACGGCAGGACCAGTTTATTTAGGAAACAGAGCTTAATATTTGCAAGATGACAAAAGACAATGACACTTAGATATTAGGACCCGAAAAGAACCCCTTTTGCATTTTCAATGCAGCCAATTGGGGGGGGGCCCCCCCTGCGTCAGCTGTTTCCGCATGGACACCGCAACATAGCATTTTGGAGATACATAGCAAGCGGATTTGAAGCACCCAACAGAGCAAAGTTTCTTGTTTTTTGAACTGAATGAGGCTAATCTCTGAGCTTCGAAGGCGAGGGCTCTGGGAAATTGCTAATACAAACTCATCCAGACTGTCACGCCAGCACAATTTTTCTCTAGTGCACTTTACAAATATTATTTTTTGGTGCTTTGTTATAATATTAATCATAAATCACTAAAGCGTTTTCATGGGTTTACGATGGTGAAGGATGGGATAACACCGGAAGATAAGGTTTTCGAAAGAGGACATACAAATAAAAGCGACTATTATAACTATTAACTATCAGCTGTTCAATTAAATTTAGGGTTAGGGTTAGGGGTTTCGGGTTCATTCAGCTTAGTGTTTTACGTCTATTTTTACTCAGGAACTAGTGGCCATTAGTTCTTACGGAAACAAGTAATCAAGAACAATATCGTCGCAAGAGGCCAAAAATGCTCGGTTCACATTAACGCAAAGTGGTTGTGTAGGAATTCCGAGAGAATTCGAACTTACAAGATAGTTGACTGGGATGATGGTACTCGTTGCTATTTAAGGGTGCGTTCGATTGACCCTACACCGGAATGAGAATACGGGGAGTGATGATTTAAAACCGTACGTTGGCGTTTTGAAGCAACATGGATGGTAAAGATATGTTTGAAATAGCATTTTAGCGGGAGGTTGACAATTTTAATATGAATCTCCATTAAAATGAACGATTTCTAACTTATATTCCATGCATTCCTATTCCGGAATACGGTCAATCGAACGCACCCTAAGTCAGTGTTCCAAACCCAATACAAAACTCATTAATAATTTTTGAGCAAAACATTTTATCATGTCACCGATCGCGTGAATGGGCTTCAAAAACCGATAAAACATCTCTCATAAGAATTATTCATGTAAAGCATACTAGTCTCAGCTTGTTTTTTCTTGTATGCTAATGCTGAATGGCCTAACGTGGTTTCTTTGCGTTCTGGGATAAAAACATGGCGGCCGTTAGACAAGGTCATGTGAAAAGAAATGATGGTCCTCAATGCGTGGTTTTAGACTAACCGGTTGATAATAGAAGCGGTTTTCAATTGAGCGTCGAAAGTAATTAGCGAATTACTTTGGTTTATGATTACTTCACTCAGTGATTGGTTTCGCAGTTCTCGCGCCACTTTTTCAACCAATCAAAAGTGAAACCAAAACCAATCGTGGCTCGCGCGTGCACATTTTCCCGCGCTTTGTCATTACTTCGGGTTTTGATTGGTTTACCGGATTGTCTCCGTCCTTTTTGATTGGCCAAAGTAATTACCTTGGTTTCGGTTTTGCGACACTCGATTGAACTCGCTCTAAGTCACCAAGTTGACAAATAATAGCAGTAACAATATCAATAACCATGGATGACTGGAAAGGCAGTGCATAAAAAAAGACCAATGGACTTCTGTAAAAAAGATATCCAGATTTCAAGACTTCGACCAGACAAGAGGTACAGGAAACCTCTCCACGAAATTGTCTTAAAAATTACCAATTTACAATTCTTCTTTCTCACCTACATCAATGACTAGAAAATCACTGATTGGGATAGAAAAAAATATCACTGCGGTAAATGGATTGTTCGTTTGTTTCTTTTAAGGTTGTTCAACCGACATGAGGACATTTTTCGTCGACGAGTATTTGAACTCCAGTCTAAGGGTACTGAACGTTGGCGATGAGAAACCAGTTTCTATAACAAGTGAATTCAGTAGCTGCGAGGTGGAGACAAACTACTCTTGGTACTTTGGATGTAACGATTCACGACTTTTGTCGCAGGAATATCTGACTGAAATGAAAAACCTGTTTAAGAGGAAAAGGGAAGCAACCATTACACTTTAAAGGTGCGAAACTGCTTTCTTCACCCCAACAAAACGTTTCCTGATAGTGTGTGTTCAGTTCTCTGTTAAATGACATCTTAAATAGGACGGGGTCTGTGATTGGCCAATTTAGCGGGCCGGATTCTATTGTAGGGAACTACGGAGCTTACGACACGACGACGCCGACAGCCAACGTGACGACGCTACAAAACAATAGGTTTAGTGAGCAAAAACAATGGCTCTGCACGCTCTGCACGTGCGTTTTACATTCAGGTACATTTCTTTGCCGTCAGCTCCTAAATGACGACGTGAAATGATCAAATTCAAGGTTCTGTGGAGGACGTTAGCACATGACAATGAATTTTCAGTGATCTCTCTACGCTTCCAACCCACTCGTACCAGTTTAATTCCGCGACAGTTCCTACACATTTTTAACGCGAAACGACATGAAATAGTTTCGTAGTGATATGAATAACGCGAGCTCGTATTTTAAAATGAAGTCCTCGTTGCCATCGCTGTCCTCGTTTCGTAAACTCCCTACTTAAGCAACCACGACGGCGACGGCAACGAGAACGTCGTCTCAAAATATAAATTCGCGTTATTGCCATCAATTCATGTTTATTTCAAACTTTGTAATATGACAATGGTGTGGTAGTTCCTCAAGAATGAAACTGGTCGGAACGGCGTTTAATTTAGTTAGGGGAGAAAATGAAAATTTATCCTCAAGTGCTGACGTTCTTCAGAAACCCTCAAATTTGGCTATTTCACGCTGTTGTTTTGCTGACGACGGCACAGAAACGGACAAAAGTGAAAAACGCACGTGCAGGGCGTGCAAAGCTATTGTTTTTGCTCACTAAATATGCAAATTTGTGACGTTCTCGTTGCCGTCGCCGTTGCTTAAGTTTCGTAATAGGGACTTTAAGATGTGCGACGCGACGGTAACGAAAACGTCATTTAAAATTGCAAGTTCAGGTTTATTAATCTTTTTCGTCGTTATGTCGGCTTGTCTAACTTCTAAAAACTAGTGTAACTCCCAGGAACTGAATTAGGAGGTGCGGTATTGAATCTACGACAAAAAATTCAAATTCGCTGCCTTTTGTTCACGTTCTCCGTAAAACTTGAGAATTCGTCATTTCACGTCGTAGATTTGCCGAAAACGTGAAAGAAATGTACAAAAATGAAAAATGCACGTGCACAGCGTACAAAGCTATTGTTTTTGCTCATTAAATATGCCAAAATTTGTGACGTTTTCGTTGCCGTCGCGTCATAGATCTTAAACTCCCTAATACTAGCCTAGAGACGCAATAAATATCTTATTAACCTAGTTTTTCTCCCATACTGTTACAAGCGTGAATACACACAGAAAAAAATTAAAAGAAAAGAAGGCAGGCCTTAGCTTACAGTGCAGCTGTCGAACTTGGTTAATTAGAGCATATCTTGAAAGGAGTGTCTTACAAAAGCCGTAAGCCTATTGATTCAGATGGCTCAGCTGAAAGACAACCGAACTTAGGCACTACGCTAGTTGATCATGAACTCCCAGGCTTGAAAGAAATGCTGCCAATTTGGTGTCATGACAAACATACCGTGACTGAACTATCTACGACGTGACTTAATAGGGCCGTTTATAAGAGAGAAAATAAGCCGCGGCTAACTCTGGCCGCGGCTTACGTAAGCCGCGAACACCCCGTATAAATTGTACAAAATCTACGTTCACGGCTTTCTCAACCCGCGGCTTATCCTGGCCGGGGAGTTTATACTCGTATAAATAGTTCCTTTCGCGGCTTACGTAAGCTGCGGCCAGAGTTAGCCGACGCTTATTTTCTCTCGTATAAACGGCCCTTATGTGCACCTAAACCCAAATATTTCTCGTCTACAATATTAATCTCCCCACCAAAAGCAAACATGTGTTACCATTCCTACCTCAAAATTTCGCTTTTCATCTGCCGGGCAACACCCGCAAAGTTATCAAAACAGCAGTAATTTGGACCCACGACTGTGATGTAAGAAGCAAATGTCTGTTCTCGATTTTACGTCACAAACTGCTTTGCAATGCAACATGCTTGAAAAATAGGAATGTAAAGCAGTTTGTGACGTAAAATCGAGAACCGACCCATGCCTCTCACATCACGGTAGTGGGTCCAGTTCATGTAGCTTGCACGGAATAGAAAAGCGAAATTATTGGTAACATAGTGAAATATGTTTGCTTTGGATGGGGAGATTTATATTAGGAACCAAAATTATTTGCGTTTATGTACACTTTAAGTGATAATAAATGGGGATTGAATCATGAATTAATTTGTAGCTTAGTTGAACAAGTGACTTTAAACAATTTTCACAGGTAGTCACGGATACCTGGCTTTCGAATTATTGCAAGGACGGATTATTAACTTGGGTATTGCTTGCGAGAAGGGAACCGCAAACAGCTATTGCCAGCCATTGTATCCTATTCAAGTTAGAAGGCACAATTGAATGTAAGTGTGTAAGTCATAGTCGACATTTCAGTGGTCAACAACGACACTGTTTCTCTCTTGAAAGAATTAACCAGATTAAAAGACAAAAAACCTTATGTATTCATGAGTACACCCAGTTGAAAGTAGTATCAAGACATTGCAAGTAGAAAATAGTCTATCTGCTGGGAACCGATCATTCTATACACGTCCCCTCCCTAAATCTCTTTTTCAAAGTTGACCGTTGAAGTTTTAGCATGAATTCCCATTGCCCGGCATTGATGACTTTGTCAGTGAGAGAGGGAAGGATCTACCGCGGAAGATCACGGATACCCTATTAAAGCCCACAGTCTCTTAAAAGGGTCTTATCTGCTTGTAGACAACAAGTAACAGGCTGAGTTCGATATATCAATATTAAGGCATGGCAACGAGGCTCTATGGTCAAATTTCACGGCTCAGTTCTATTTTCTTTGTCAGAGAGTTCGTAACAAAACAATATTTAAATTTAACCATGAAGCCTCGTAGCCATGTCTGAATATTGATATATTGAACGTGGTCTATTTCTATCCATTGCTGTAACAGGCAATCACGAAATTAAAACTCCTCTCCATAAACGGAGGCGTGACGACACTAAGAACGGATGCGGGGGAGACTACGTCTGTAGCTAACCGTTCTGGCTAATTACCAGTGACTTCATTTTTTTTTTCCAGGTCTCGTTGCCGACACAGATTTGAATACGTCTTCAACAACAATAACCACACAATCAGTGACAATTTCAAGTCCACCCAAGGAACCGTACTCGCCGAACTCAACCATTGGACCGATACCAACGACCAATGAACTAAGTTCATTGCTTGCTACTAATACAGAGCTTGCTTTTAGTACAAAAGTAGCAGCCACTTCAGCTGTGAGTAGTAGTTGGTGCATCATTTACAAGTACAGTAGTACGCTTGCTTAATAATTGCAGTTCTTTTAATAAGGTTAAACGTTTTTAACATGTTCTCCTTTAAGTTGTGTGGTATACTAAGAGCGCTTTCCATTTGACAGAACCGACCGGCCAGACCGGGCATTTGCAAGGGCTAACTCTACAACGCCTTCAAATTAACACATTGCAGGATGCTATACACTCATCCAGAAAAATGCAGGGGATTATCGTGCAAGTGTTCCATCAAATTGTCGCATTTTCTTCGTAAACTTTCGGGTGGCCGGCCATTTCCGACAAAAGGAAAGCGCCCTTAGTTCGACTACAAACTGAGTTGTTCTCCAGTGTACCATGCAATACGAAAACCACATTATTAATGTCACAAAACGTCTCTTTATAAGCATTTGAGTTAATGGTCCTGTTAGACTACAGTTTTACGTTTCGTTTACCTTTATTTACCTTAAAACGAAAAACAAAACAAACAAATAACAACATCAAATTGGCAAATAAACGTTCTATCTATCTGAGCTAGGGTATGTTCTTAAAATTTTGGTCTAAATCGCAGCCTGAACGTTCTTATAAAAAAAAAGAGTGTATACAGAGTAAAGCCAGGGCTTTAAAATAACGAGCTCAATGTCACTTTCTTATTTGTCAATCCACAGTATCGAGAAGGAAAAAGCACTGAATGGAGAAAAGAATTTATTCCTTTAAGCGCCTAGCAGTTTTGGAGTAAACTGATGAGTAAAAAACCATGGTCTGAGTGAAAATTCGTTTTGTTCCAGTCCATAGTCATTTCTGTGTTTTCCGGCCAACTTAATATACAACAATTTAAAAACCAGCCTTTCGATATTTTTTTAAGATCACCTCATTTCATTCTCTTTTGATCCCTCCGTACAAAATCCATGTACATAAAGTGTTGTTTCTTTACTTTTAAGCAGTTCCCGTAACGCTACTTTGTGAACATCTTGTTAGGCACCACCTTAAACTGTAATATACACTCACATATTTCGGCCAACAGGAACTACTAAAGCCTTCGCCGGGAAACTATGGAGTTTAATAATTACAGATTGACCTTAATAAACTAAAGCTAATTCACTTCATTTTTCTAGGAGAGAAGTTCTCAGGAAGCCCCGCGCGACCAAAAGCAAAGAAGTAACAAAACAAACATGAATTCATCACTGGCATTTATCGCATCTGTCACAGTGTCTGCTGTTCTACTGACTTTCTTCTTTGTTGGCGTAATCATTATTCGACGAACTTTTGCAAGGTCAGTAATCGAAAGTTAAAATGTACAAAAAATGTCATTCTCTTTCGGGGACTGACCGCCTAGAAAGCCAGTCTCGACAGCCGATCAATTAGGCGGTGCCACCAATTTGGCCTGCAATTGCGGTTGCCTTCTTGTCTTTTTGTCAATAGAAAGGTCTCGTTTCAAGGACAAGAAACGAATGCCGCCCTCATGGAAGGAAAATGTTACTTTACTATGTATTAAGTCTGGTATACTTGAAGGAAAAGTCCCTGAAAGACACGCCATACCATTCACGATGAAATAGTACTTAATCCAAGGCCGTGGTATAATTCGGATTTCGCTAACGATGACAAAATCGGAGTCGTTTACACAACCAATAACACCGGTTTAAATACGATAAGATGACTTAAACTCATAGAGCGCGTTAATCGAAAGCAAAGCGAGTTGGGAAGATAAAAGAAAAGCGAATTCCACTATTAAAATGTCAAACCGATAAGCAACAAGTCAGTGATATGTCTGTATTTGTTGACTTATTTTCTTAGGCAGGACAGCGACAGCAGTGAGGATTCACAGGTCAGTTCTGTTGTGATTTGTATAAAACTCCACTCAATCAGACCATGCAAGTATCAAATTAAATGCAACTAAAATTATACTATTTATTGAGTAACGACTTAATTTCGTTTCGTTAAACCTTAATTACCCTTCTGCTTTAGAAGTGAACGTCTATGCCGGTTACCAGAAACCCATAAGGGTTGAAACGTGTGACGCGCGTTCACAGCTTCCCAATATTCAGTGCGAACTGATTGGTTAAATGTTTCAGTGCTAAGTACCATATTTGGAAACCCCTCGCTCTTGTTGTTCCAAATATGGCACTTTACAAATTGAATATTCAGAAGCTTGTTTCCTAGCAAACAAGGGACCGTTACACGTTTCAACCCTTATGGGTTTCTGCGGTTACCCAATGACAAGTGTGAACTGAGTGATCTGCTATCATTGCCATAACTTTTCATTGTTAGGCCTGATTGGACAAATGGCAAAAACGGTCTTTAAAAGTGGCAAAAGAGTGCTCGAAATTTAGAAATAGTGCTCAAGAATTGGTAAAAAATTTTGAAACATTCCCTACTTTTTACCAAAGAATTGCTCTCCCTTTGTTTAGAAATGTCGGATTAAAGAAAAAAAAACGTGTGTTTCTCGAACAAAAACATAAATTAGCAACAATACGTTTTGAGGGCTGACATGGAACTCCTAATTGCTTAATACCAAACGCAACACTGATTCAGGCTTATTCCAAACGTGCAGTTTTTTGTGTGTTTAATTATTCAATTTCACAACCATGAGAATCCAGATTTGCTGAAAACTGTTCTTAGAGCCAAAGTCTGCTCTAAACCAGCACAAGCTTAAATGTTGCATGAAATGCGAAAAGTGCTCAAATGTGTTGGAAATGCAAAATAGCGCTCAAAAATCGAAAAAAAAGAAAATAAACTGCACACGACAACAGGCCACTTTCGAAAATACCATAATACTCTTTGTTCGTCCGTCCAAATTTTGCACGCAAAAGCATTGAGTATTATGATATTTTCGAAGGTGGCCTATTGGGACAGGCGTAATCGTCGTCATCAACATCATCATCACCATCATTACTACCACCCACTGTCATTATTGGCACTGACATGTTCATGGGATGATGACTATTAATCACCACCATCCCTCCCACCCACTGCCATCATTGGCACTGACATGTTCATGGGATGATGATCATCGTTATCACTTTCATCACTACAACCCACTGTCATCATTGGCACTTACATGTTCATTGGATGATGATGATCATCATCTGCATCATCTTCATCATCTTCATCACTACCATCACCACTATTGATAACAACGTTATCGTCATCACCGTCGACATAATAAACTATGTTGAAGGCCATTTAGTAAAACTACTTGTATCCTAGGGAGCAACACCAGCCAATACGTTGTCAAACCTAGCCATCCCAACGCTGGATGAATACAGTGGTTACTTTACTCTTAGCTTCAGGGAAGCGGGTAAGTATTTATGGCGTGCAACCAATGAATGTTGGCAATTTAAAGGGAGGCTTTCACGTCTCTGCACATGGGCAAACTATCACAACAGCCTATTTAATTACAATGTTATTGAAACAATCGAAAGCACTGATACAGGAAACGGAAACAATGCCATAGAATAAACATTATCTGGTTGAGTAAGATCCGCAAAATTTACTACTGATAGCACCAAAGCTTGGACATGCGCAAAACCGTGCAACTGCCCCTTTAAGCTTACGGGTGACACAAAATTGTTAATCGATTGTGGACCTTCATGGTGAAACACGGCGAAATAACATTGGCCAACTATAATTAGCTGAGAACATAAGGCAAAATGAAACTTGGCAAAAAAAAACGAGGGAGAAAGGCGGAATTGAAACGAATAACATACGACTATCGTGTGGAAGGCCGTGGTTTTAAACCTCGGAGTGACAAAAAAACAACAACAACAACAACAACAACTCAGAAATATGTGATTCGTTTACAATTAAAACTGCAAAAAATTAGGCATACAAGCAGGGCCGTAGCCAGAAAAAAATTATGACTCAGGCAATGTCCATAATTAAATTCTCTTCCTAGATATTTTAGGTGTTTATGAGGATTACATTTTAAAGACAACACTAGAATCACGCTTTATTTAAAAAAGAAATCCCTAAAAATGACTGAGGCAAGTGCCTCGGTTTGCCTCATACTGGCTACGGCCTAGACAAGTCTTCTTGGATAAGGACTATAAACACTAGGCCCTGTCTCAAAAGCTTTGCTGGTAAACTTCGTAATTTGAAAAGAGTGGGAAAGAGTCTCTGGAGTTATAGTGAAGCCTTATTCTGAACAGGTGCATCCCAAGTTAAATATAAACGGATGAAAAATCAGCAGATAGCTAAAACACCCCCAAACTGCACTGTAAATAAATCCTGAAGAGCCCAGTGGGGAGTAGCTAAAAATGTTTTACTGCTACTACTACTACTACAAAAGTGGGATACTGCAGTGATTCTCAGGGAATATTCTTCATGCAAAAGACACTTCCCTGCCCTAAAGGACATGTCCTTTTGCATCTGCAGTTAATATTACATCGACCTTTTTTCAGCAACGTATGCGTCCACTTACCGAGTTCCTCGACAAATCAGAAAATCATCCATTCACCACGTGTCCAACCCCATAGACATGGATCTTGACGCAATGCACCTTTACGAACCAATTGACGTTCCCATAGGACACTTCTCCAGGGGCTCTGGCATGACATTAGGAAACGCACCTATTGCATCAAGGCTCCAAAATCATCGACCCATCAGTCGTGAGCAGCATGTATACAATATCGTTGAAGAGATACCTGCATCTTGCTTTACCAGCGATGGTACCAACGATGGCCACAATAGTGGTATGACTGCAGGCTTTCACAACGATGGTAACTGCGCCACCAACGGTGGTTGTATTGGTGACACTGATGAAACGGATCCGGTATATCGAGTTATAGAGGAAGTTATTTATAGGAGGACAGAAATATCTCAGCATGGAATGGAAGATCCTGTTTATTGCACGTTGGAACCACCATATGAAGATATCGCGAAATGGATTTCTGAATGTTGATCTTATGAATCTTCGGTGTCCTACAAAACTAAAACACAAATATCCAATATAAGTGAGTTAAGGACGGTGCCTACTATTGTTATTGCGCAAACGTTCTGCGCATCTCGAAATATTCGGGTTTCCTATCGGTGATGCTTACCAATACAGTGATATTTTTGCGAGGTTTAAAACGATCCGGAGAAAGTAGACCTTAGTAAGTACTCTTGGTATCCAAAAAGAAAATTGAGGGTAGCCATGCATTTTTCAGAGATAATTAAGCTTCAATTTGAGAAAGAACGCCATACATTGCTTTGTATCTTAAAAGCGTTTTACAAATATTATTCATCAATTATCTTTGAAAAATGCGTGGTTACCCCCAATTTTCTTTTTGGATTTCAATAACACTTGTTAAGATCTACATTTCCTGTATAATCATAAACCGGGGCAAACTGAATACCTTTGAATTAGTAGGCACCGTCCTTAATAGAAACAAATGCCTAATATAAGTAAGACTAACAATACATAATGAGGCTCTAAAATGGTAGAGTATTCTGGAAGATTTTCCGGCTCTCAAGATAATGATAAAACGTTGTCAAAACATATGCGTTCGTCTTCTGTTACAGCGAAATATTCCGAAAGATTTTCAGGCTCTCAGGAAATTAATAAACTGAGTACTCAAAATATATGCTTGTCTGCTGTTACACCGAAAGGGAAAGAAGTAGTCTTTGAAAAATCCACTTGATGAATTCACCTTATTCCAAAATGGTCGCCATTTTAGTACTCTTTTGTTTCATTGCAAATTGGCCTTTTTAGGCCTCGCTTTCAAACGTAAAATTTGAAAGAATATTCAACCTTGAACGAGGCCAAAAGGGCCAATTTGCAATCAATGAAAAGAACACTAAAGTGGCGGCCATTTTGGAATAAGGTGTATATGTGGTTCTGTTTAGAACCACTACTTTGGAAAGTAAGGATGGGTTTTACAAGCTCTGGGTGCCAGCAACGTTTAAAATGTTCTTCTTTAATCGTAGACGGTGAGTGCCTGACATGATATAATCGTCCTCCGGTGCCCGACCCTCACACCCAACTTTCAACGTTCCTTGTGTGCAAAAGGAAAAACATAGTTTAAAAAGAATCCAAAAAACAGTTTGTAGTTATCGAGATCTAGTGGAGTATTTCCCCCAACTTTTCAGTTACGATTGTAACTAAGGAGTTTTGTCCTGTCAGTAGAAGACCAGCTCAAGATATTCAAAATCAATCTCGCATGAAGATAGGTGCAGTAAGAATATTAAACACTTATATAGTATCCAAATGGTGGACAGATTATATATCTTCTGCGCTGTTGTCTGGTTTGAAAGGATTAAGTCGTCTACTTTAAAACAAAAATAAACCTAGGAGAAGTGGGAAAATATCCGAGAATAGCACAACGGCCAAAATACACTTTCAAAAACACATTGGTTTACCTTAATCAAACGACTACATCTCCTTTAGAAAGACCTGTGAGGTCAGTGACGTTTCGAGGGTTCGCCCTTCGACGGTCAGATCGTTTGCCCTCCATCATCATGCGCCCTTTGTCAGCTGATTCGCCCTGACGAAGGACTAACGCTCGAAACGCCAGCTCACAAAGTCATCTCTAATCAACTCGTTTGATAACATCACATTTTCGTATTTCGCTTTGTTTGTTTTTGGTTTCCCTTTTTCACTCCCCAACGACATAGTACCAATATTTTTTTTTCCCGAAACTAAGCCTGTTTCGGCTTCGCCTCATGGGCTATTGACCCGTACTTGTTAATTATTAGACGAAGAGCCACCTGGTGGTAATTGTTAATTCTCGGTTTTCACATGATGTCACGGTCGCCATGTTGGAGCCCCTAAACAAAGAAACGGCGGCCATGTTGGAACGAGCGATTCCCCAGCTGTATTCCCCAGGAATACACGGACGGAGAGCCTGTGTGCAGGCTATCCTCAACGGGTTCATCATGAAGGCTCACAAAGTGACCCTCTCTCAGGCTATAAGCTCAATTGATAACCGGAACACTGCAACTGATTGGCAGGCGCCATGAGTAGTGTGAATGACGACGAAAAATGGTGCTCTCCTACTCACTTATGCCAGTAATTAGATGTACACCCAACATACAACATTGAGAAGTGTCCCTTTAAGTCTAAGCATTTAGTTCCTATTTCAAACAATAAGGTAAGGGTAAAGGTTAGCGTAATTTTTAGGTCAGGGTAAATGCAGCAGTTTATCCTAACTTGAGAAGCTGCATTTGAGGGATACTTCGTGACGTTAATTAATATCTCCCTGCATTCTTAGAAACAAAATGAAATCATGTGAAAATTGGGGACTTGAAAGCAGCAAGGGGACGCTTTGCGACGCTCATTGAAATCCGCGTGTATCTCATTTCTTGTATTTCTAGACATATCTACTTCAGCTCCACTTTTTTTGCAGATGGAGAATTAACCAAAAAGAAAGTGGTTCAGCGTTATCGGTACTCTTATCGACAACGATATTCGTCATCACAGTGGTCAAAATGTTGTGGACTCACGATGGAGAAACTAATTTTTTTCCATGCATTCCACGCCCAACTTCTCCATGTTTCGATGTCGCAATTTTCTTTTCTCCAATGACTTCCATGAAGCAATATAGAAAAGCTCTGTAAATAGTGAATTTATCAAACCGCAGCTAAAAATAGGAGAGAACGTAACTCCGATTTTAAAGAGGTAATGATATAATGCAAAAGAGTCAAGTCGTAATCTAGTAGGAATTATGGAACAATATCTAACTAGTGAATAATCAGTTAATATTGGCCTAAAAGAGCCAATTGTATCATGACATAAACGAATCTCCAGGTCAATAGCATTCCAAGATTTGGTAGAAGGGAAAAAAGACCGTTTCAAACGTTCAGTATGAGCAAACAAAAAAAGTAAAATTGTGGGCGGAACGTAAAGGAAAGCAGGTTCTTCCAGAAACTCTTATCGAAAGAAGGTCCTTCAGATAAGAGGGAGTCAAATTATCATCGGTACAATTTTATAATAAGATGTTAACTTATGGATAATTCGTCTAGTTTTCATTTCCTTCCAAATGAACTCTTGGAGGAGATGAAAGCTACTTGTTTTCTTCAATGCTCCCGAACTAACTGTTATTACCAGCCTCGTACTGCGTTGAACCTTCCCTAACAAGTGATCATCTGCATATTCCATAAGAGGTCTTACAACAGATATATAATTTTGGAGAAAAACATTTTATGCCGTGAGCGGGATTTGAACCCACGTCCCCCTGACTACCGATTGTGTTTGATCACCACTACACCATCAGAGCAACCATGCTGGCTACATGACCAATCTGGATAGCGAATGGGAATTTTTAGGTGGTCATCCCGGGCCAATGTTTTTCCACAACTAGATGACACTGAATCGACAGAAATGACGATTCACAAGCTGACGAGAGAGAAGAAGACAATTTGTATACAAGTTAAGAGGGTCTCTCGAGCCAACAACGCATCTCTGCCTCCAGGAGGATCCAGGATTCACAGTCCAAGCCTCGGCGAAATGTAGTTAATCAATGAAGTTTGAAGGGACCAAGGAAGTACAACCCCTAAATGGCATTTTTCATCATTTTATGCCCTGAGGGGAATTTGAACCCCCCCTCCTGGGGGGCAATGCAAGTTTTCGTCAGGAGATTCAATTTAATGGGGAAGATACAGACTCTTCTTTCAGGGATCATTTGGAACCAGAATACTCATCACACGAAGAAAGAAGAGAAAATGAAGGCGAAGCAGAAGAAGAAAGCAATTCTTTGCTTGCAAATTTAGGCACTTACGATCTCCTTTTGATCGATGCCCTGTTATGCCGGCTGAGGGGGAATTTTTTTTGAAAAATCGCCCATCAGATAGCTTGAATCGACGCACGTCTATCTTCTTTTGGAAAAACCAGGAGACTTATGCTAGTATCGTTTCTGGTTTTTGCTCGCTTTCCACAAAGAAACAGATTTTGACTCAAAGTCCTCCCAAACCGGACAGTAAAGCAACCACGAAACGTCATCAGTACCCAACTTGCCTTGCGCGACATTCAAGAAGGCGGCACCCGAAAGTGTTGAGGCCAATCTTTAAAAGACGAGAAAAAAATTACTTCATTAGGTAATGTATTTTTTTTGTAACAGATCTTCTAACAAGTACAATACATTTTAGTTCCCTTTAA
The DNA here is from genome assembly GCF_036669935.1 of Montipora foliosa. Classification (NCBI taxonomy): domain Eukaryota; kingdom Metazoa; phylum Cnidaria; class Anthozoa; order Scleractinia; family Acroporidae; genus Montipora; species Montipora foliosa. The sequence goes on from NC_090875.1 coordinate 27,835,860, forward strand.
ATCACTAGCTCCGTGAGCGGGAAAGAAGAACCAAATCCTGCGCTGTGATTGGGTACCAAGACGGAGCTATCTTGCTTGCTCGGGATTTCTCTTTTGGTCCCACAAGATAAAAGATCATTTTTTGGTGTTTTAAGTAACTATAGCAAATGCTTTATTGACCAAGCTTGTTCGGTCAAGATGGTGGGATATCGGCCTCGTTCTTTTTTTTCCGTGTTTATGGACCTCGAAGTCGAGGTCCAAACACGCAAAAACAAAAAAAGAAAGAAAGAAAAGAACTTGGCCAATATCCAGCCATTTTGACCGAACGCTTGGTCAATAATCCATGTAGTCAAAAGATTAAAAACCTCGCTTTGAGTCATATAAAAAAAAAAAACACGAACAAAACACTACTAGTATTGGAATACTTAGCATCTCGGGAAGAGTTGTAAAGCTGTTGTCGATCTTTACTTACTCTGTAATTGCATTCTTTTGACTCAATAGTTTCAGGTTATATTGCCCTAGGTAGTCAAGACTTCCTGATACGAGGATACCTTAGAATAACAACATTCGATTCAGCGAGAGAATACTAGCCTTTCATCGTTTTCACTAGTGACGAGTTCGTGTAACGTCACGGTTAGATCGAGAAAGCTCAATAATTACAGGACGTTCCGATCTGATTCCATCGGGACCTTAATAGTCCGTGTTTGACAGAATAATTCTTCAATTGTTTGACCGCCAAAGCACTGGATTTCAAAGAATGGCTTTTTTTTGCCTCCTCGTCTTGCTCTTGTCTGGTTCATACTTGATGGTTCAAGGAACGCAAATAACACTCGCCCGAGAGAAAATTCAACCGGACGACGACTTACTTCTGCTAGAAGCCTCTGATGAATGTCCCACAAACGGAAACAAATTCTTTCCTAAATGCAACAAATTTAGCGCCGTACCGCTAGTTGGCAGAAAATGCTGGTGCCAATGTGTGACATCTGCTGGAAAAAACACATTCTTCGAGCCTAACAACACCTGCGTTCCAGTCACTTATGCTCGTCAGACGTCAGGTAGGGGAAATAATACAGGGAGTTTCAAGAGTTTGTCCTTTTTTTTTTTTTCTACAAGGACGCACCTCACTTATTTTCGTTTTCTGAAAGCCTGGCCAATCGTAACCTGGTTTAACATCTTTGTAAGTTTGAGCGGTTTCTGAAAACTGGATCTACGGTTACCACGGTTCAGCAACAAAATATGTTGTGTTCACGCAGAAAAAAAGAGCACAATGTTATGACTCACGCTGTATGGTTAGCAAATCCATCCTTGAGCTGTTAGAAATACAAAACTCCTTAGTCGTATTACATACAAACTCCGGGCTGTATTATTACACAGCGATTTAAATGCAGTTAACGTAAAATTGCTCTTTCCAATTGATTTTTTCAAGGGAGAATTCGTTGGCAAGGATGATTTATGAAATTAAAACTGACCGGAGTGAATGTGTCATTTTGCCAAATCGACGAGATCCTTAATCCACCATCTTCTAGTTTTACATTTCAGTCGATCATGATTCTCTTCTCAATCAATGGCATACAATCGGAGTTCGTGCACTTCATAAGCGGTGCCCTAGCTTTTGAAAGAACGGTCTGTAACTTGACAATATTAGGCCCAAGGTTTGTCTTCGTTCACACACTTGCATATTTTAAATAATTAAAACCTGTTAGCAATGGAAACCAAACACCAAAACTGGGCCCCACATGTCTCCATTTTGTGTGGGCTTCTTTGTCGATATCTTCGTACGTACGAGGTCTAATTTGACTGCGTTTAAATTTTAAATTTTTTCTCTAATCTTGCAATACTTAATTTTTCTCCAAACCTAGCAAATTAAACTAGCTTTCTATTAAACGCTAAGTTACCATTAAAAGACTTCAAGTTGTCTTTCGATGATCTAACGCTGGTTACACTAACTTTAGGTGAGCTTCCTCTTGTTTGTTCATGTCGTTTTTTGTATTAAAATAAGGACCTTAAGCACGCGCGTTTTTGAGACGCGGACGGCAACCGGAAGTGACCTGTTTTCCCTTTCAACTTGTCTTCACTCGGTCACATTTATATTGCTGAGTATCTTTTCTCCATTAGAGATGATAAGTATAAAAATCTAGGAGACATCATTGTCCTGGCACGCGAAATGTTCTCTTCCGGTTGCCGTCCGCGTCTCGAAAACGCGCGTGCTTATGCTCCCTAAATGACAACAAATGCCCTTAGAAGGAGTGTAAACTTCCCGGCTTCCATTATTTCTATCATTTTGGCCTACAAACTCTTTAAACGCGGTTATTAAACAAATGAGGGATCATAAGTCTCCAGAAATAATGACTAGAACTAAAAAGCACTAAAATAAATCTACGGTTGCCCCTTTGTAATCTGGCTCTTGGGTTAAGAAGGGCGTGAAGGCATACAAGGGGAATACATTGATGGTCAGTGATAATTTAAATTCCTCACTCGATAAGGGTCGTCATAAATAAAAGTGCACAAAACTTGTTTTAGTTTAAATGCAGTGTTTTCTATTTTAGCGCTCAACTGTATCACTAAGATCCACTAATGCTTGAAATGAAACTGCCCTTAGTAACTCGGAAAAAAATATATTGAAGAAAAATTATGCAACTAGCCACTCAGACGACTAATCATCCTCGAAAATCGTTGTTGAATGGTACAGCCACAGGGGTTGCTAGAACAATATCACACATCAGACAATGCCGTTACCGCTCAGTGCGTGACAACAAATAATTCCTTTTCCAACTGACTTCCAAACGAGTCCATTAGCTTTACTTTTCATATGAATGAAAAGCAATTTGCACAAGTAAGACTTCGCAATTCTTTAAGCTAGAATCATCTTATTAACCGAATTTTGATGGCCTTAATTATTCATTATTATTTATCATTATTATTATTATTATTATTATTATTATTATTATTATTATTATTATTATTATTATTATTATTATTATAATTATAATTATACAGGAAAAGGGATTTCGAATATACTGTATTCCCTCCATTTGTGTTCTCATTAACGGGCAGAATGGGGAAAGAGAAAACTGTCGCATACAAATGCTTAGCCGAGCTACTTGCACAGAAGCGGAAATCCGAATATGGTATAACTCTTGCGTGGATGCCATGCACCTTATCTTTTGCCTTGATACGATCAACTGTTATGGCAATAAGAGAATCCAGATGCAAACATTGAACTGGGCTACAGTGAAGGCCGCTTAGGAATCTTTTAAAATGATATGTATATATCGTTGATATTACCTGATGAGTGTGGTCATATTTTGGCCATACGAAACAGAGCTGTAGTAATTAAACGATGAACTACCTCTGAAGTCTTAAAACCAGTTTAGTTTGATTTTTGTTTTTAACTTCAATGAACAATGAAGTTGAGCAGTTTTTTAAAATTGGAACAGATTTTTCTTATGTTTTTAATGATTTCTGTATGAACTGAATAATTTTCAATAAAGTTTATACCTCCAATAATAATAATAAGAAGAAGAAGAAGAAGAAGAAGAAGAAGAAGAAGAAGAAGAAGAAAAAGAAGAAGAAGCATGGTGATCGAATTAGGTGGACAAGCACAAGCACACCACAAAATTAGGCAATTCGACCCGTTTAATTGGCTCATACAAGCAATGCTTGATATCACTTTGAAATATGTTCTTATCTTTGCAAATTGATAGGACTACATTTTCATATATTTATTTTCTTCGCCAACAGGATGCGACATACTATTTGCTGGCGAGACGACAGAAGGCTTATTTACATTTTTCCCACCAACTGGAATTAATGAAAGAACTGTCATGGTGCCTGAAAATAAGACTTGCAGCTTACAATATGGCGGCAACTTGTATTTACAGTACCTCGACTGCGACGGATCCTGGAAAGAGATATCACACCAATCAGCAAATGACAGCTTGGAGGTGACCCCGGGTTGGTCGATAAGGCGTCTACAAATCAGGGTGAGTATTCTAAAAAGAAAATAATAAGAAAAATGAGAGAATCGAAGTGCTTCTGAGTATGATCTTCATTTCTTTCCTTTGAGAAGTACGCACTATTTAAAGAGCTTCTACGATAAAAAGGAAATCACTTCCTTTTTTTCCTTTAGATTTTGAAAGTGTTTTCTTGAGCTTGAGCTTTGATTTTCTATCCAAAGTCTGTTTACTTTGAGTGTAAGGGCGCTTTCCTTTTGTCACAACTGCCCTGCCAGACCCGTCAGGTTGCAAAGAAAATGCAACAATTTGAAGGAAAACTTGCATGATAATCCCTCGTATTCTTCCGGAGGAGTATATGTCATATCTTCGAAGCTTGTTAATTTGAAGGCGTTGTAGAATTAGTCCTGCCAAATGCCCTGTTTGGCCGGTCTGTTCTGTCAAATGGAAAGCGCCCTAAGTTTTGGATTTCATGGTCTGGCTGCCATTACTCACGTTTAAATTAAAACTGACCGATTGGAGCTCCGAGGATTGGTTCTAAGGAAAGTGAAGTCATTTAGTTATACTCACTAGCTCAAAATTTCAGCCAGTAAATGCAGCTTATTTATATATGCAAAACACGAGTTTAAAAGTCTGAAAGCCCAAAACTCCCGCGCTGCATATTACACATGCATTGCATTCTTAAACTAGAGAGTCTTTGACGTCATTTTCTCCTGGATCCAGCGCTCCCAAGATTTTAAAGTTAGTAATGACGGACGATTAAATAGGAAGATTCCAGTTAAAATAAACAAGTGTCTTTGTTAAATCAAGGCTTAAAACTTGGGTCACTTAGTGTTTAGTTAACGTAGTTTT